>NC_133491.1:1233717-1246705 GCF_025370935.1 Choristoneura fumiferana
GGGGGCTTGTACGGGGTAGAAGTAAGGGACAGGGCCGTATGGCGTCATCATAGGGACGGCGTTGCATTGTGGAAGGGCCATATCGGGATGTACGGGATACATCATTTGTGGAGGCACCATTTGTGGGGGGTACATGTAAGGGAGGGTGGTAGGGGGTTCAGAGGGGGGAGAATCGTCTGGAAGAGCGGTGGGTGCTGTGTTGTGGTAGACTGTTTCTGGTCGTACTCGCGGCTGGATCGGCTCCAAAGGAACTGTTGTTGAGACGTTCGAGTATATTTCTGGAAAGAAAGTAATGTATATAAATAAACAAGTAAAATAATAGGAGACTTTAAATATCAAAAAACCTAATTATAGCTATTATCACTTAAGGTCATTTCACACCACCGTTCAATTATCACTTAAAGTTCAGTTCATCACAGGAAGTTGCCAATGAGGCCAGTGGATTACCAGCTGCCACTAGTAGCACAAATTACATGTTATTACGTGGCGGATTTTACGCTGGCGTTTAACATCTTTTACAAGGTAAAGTCAAGGGAAAAGATATCGACACGCCCAAAGTTGCAAAAATATGTGTACACGGCCTTAATGTTAAGTGCATAAAGTCGTGTATACATGTTTTTGTAACTTTGGCCGTGTCGATATCATTGCCCTTGACTGTACTATCATATCATAGTAAAAGAGGAGAAGTAAGTCCACTCCAACCCTATAGGAGACAACTGCCTACTCCGGCGCGGACGCTTGGGGTTCTCGACGTCTATATATTTTAGATTAATTACCTACAGGCAAATAATTTTAGTTTTTTATTTTTTATTTGACTGGATGGCAAACGAGCGAGTGGGTCTCTTGATGGTAAGAGATTACCACCGCCCATAGACACCTGCAACACCAGGGGGATTGCAGATGCGTTGCCAACCTAGAGGCCTAAGATGGGATACCTCAAGTGCCAGTAATTTCACCGGCTGTCTTACTCTCCACACCGAAACACAACAGTGCAAGCACTGCTGCTTACAAAAAACAAATCCTAAAAAAAAATCCCTGACTGTTCCCTGACTTTCTTTGACCGGATTTCTCTTTCTTTGACCAATCATGTACATTTCAAAGCAGGTTATTTATATGATTTTTTTACTGCCCGCGGCGCCGCCCTTAGTCTAGTTACTGACCGTGCTGCTGCGGCTGCGCCTGCTGCAGTATCTTGCGGCGGCGGCGGCGGGCGGCGCGGCCCGTGCGGCGCGCTCCCGCGCCACGCCCGCCCACGTCACGCGCCCGCCCTTAGTCTAGTTACTGACCGTGCTGCTGCGGCTGCGCCTGCTGCAGTATGCTAGCGGCGGCGGCGGCGGGCGGCGCGGCCCGTGCGGCGCGCTCCCGCGCCACGCCCGCCCACGTCACGCGCCCGCCCTTAGTCTAGTTACTGACCGTGCTGCTGCGGCTGCGCCTGCTGCAGTATGCTAGCGGCGGCGGCGGCGGGCGGCGCGGCCCGTGCGGCGCGCTCCCGCGCCACGCCCGCCCACGTCACGCGCCCGCCCTTAGTCTAGTTACTGACCGTGCTGCTGCGGCTGCGCCTGCTGCAGTATGCTAGCGGCGGCGGCGGCGGGCGGCGCGGCCCGTGCGGCGCGCTCCCGCGCCACGCCCGCCCACGTCACGCGCCCGCCCTTAGTCTAGTTACTGACCGTGCTGCTGCGGCTGCGCCTGCTGCAGTATGCTAGCGGCGGCGGCGGCGGGCGGCGCGGCCCGTGCGGCGCGCTCCCGCGCCACGCCCGCCCACGTCACGCGCCCGCCCTTAGTCTAGTTACTGACCGTGCTGCTGCGGCTGCGCCTGCTGCAGTATGCTAGCGGCGGCGGCGGCGGGCGGCGCGGCCCGTGCGGCGCGCTCCCGCGCCACGCCCGCCCACGTCACGCGCCCGCCCTTAGTCTAGTTACTGACCGTGCTGCTGCGGCTGCGCCTGCTGCAGTATGCTAGCGGCGGCGGCGGCGGGCGGCGCGGCCCGTGCGGCGCGCTCCCGCGCCACGCCCGCCCACGTCACGCGCCCGCCCTTAGTCTAGTTACTGACCGTGCTGCTGCGGCTGCGCCTGCTGCAGTATGCTAGCGGCGGCGGCGGCGGGCGGCGCGGCCCGTGCGGCGCGCTCCCGCGCCACGCCCGCCCACGTCACGCGCCCGCCCTTAGTCTAGTTACTGACCGTGCTTGCTGCGGCTGCGCCTGCTGCAGTATGCTAGCGGCGGCGGCGGCGGGCGGCGCGGCCCGTGCGGCGCGCTCTCCGCGCCACGCCCGCCCACGTCACGCGCCCGCCCTTAGTCTAGTTACTGACCGTGCTGCTGCGGCTGCGCCTGCTGCAGTATGCTAGCGGCGGCGGCGGCGGGCGGCGCGGCCCGTGCGGCGCGCTCCCGCGCCACGCCCGCCCACGTCACGCGCCCGCCCTTAGTCTAGTTACTGACCGTGCTGCTGCGGCTGCGCCTGCTGCAGTATGCTAGCGGCGGCGGCGGCGGGCGGCGCGGCCCGTGCGGCGCGCTCCCGCGCCACGCCCGCCCACGTCACGCGCCCGCCCTTAGTCTAGTTACTGACCGTGCTGCTGCGGCTGCGCCTGCTGCAGTATGCTAGCGGCGGCGGCGGCGGGGCGGCGCGGCCCGTGCGGCGCGCTCCCGCGCCACGCCGCCCACGTCACGCGCCCGCCCTTAGTCTAGTTACTGACCGTGCTGCTGCGGCTGCGCCTGCTGCAGTATGCTAGCGGCGGCGGCGGCGGGCGGCGCGGCCCGTGCGGCGCGCTCCCGCGCCACGCCCGCCCACGTCACGCGCCCGCCCTTAGTCTAGTTACTGACCGTGCTGCTGCGGCTGCGCCTGCTGCAGTATGCTAGCGGCGGCGGCGGCGGGCGGCGCGGCCCGTGCGGCGCGCTCCCGCGCCACGCCCGCCCACGTCACGCGCCCGCCCTTAGTCTAGTTACTGACCGTGCTGCTGCGGCTGCGCCTGCTGCAGTATGCTAGCGGCGGCGGCGGCGGGCGGCGCGGCCCGTGCGGCGCGCTCCCGCGCCACGCCCGCCCACGTCACGCGCCCGCCCTTAGTCTAGTTACTGACCGTGCTGCTGCGGCTGCGCCTGCTGCAGTATGCTAGCGGCGGCGGCGGCGGGCGGCGCGGCCCGTGCGGCGCGCTCCCGCGCCACGCCCGCCCACGTCACGCGCCCGCCCTTAGTCTAGTTACTGACCGTGCTGCTGCGGCTGCGCCTGCTGCAGTATGCTAGCGGCGGCGGCGGCGGGCGGCGCGGCCCGTGCGGCGCGCTCCCGCGCCACGCCCGCCCACGTCACGCGCCCGCCCTTAGTCTAGTTACTGACCGTGCTGCTGCGGCTGCGCCTGCTGCAGTATGCTAGCGGCGGCGGCGGCGGGCGGCGCGGCCGTGCGGCGCGCTCCCGCGCCACGCCCGCCCACGTCACGCGCCCGCCCTTAGTCTAGTTACTGACCGTGCTGCTGCGGCTGCGCCTGCTGCAGTATGCTAGCGGCGGCGGCGGCGGGCGGCGCGGCCCGTGCGGCGCGCTCCCGCGCCACGCCCGCCCACGTCACGCGCGCCGCCCGCCCCCCACCCGCTCCCACACCGCGGACATTATCTGCAACGATACAACCTCATATCACTACGAGCTTTAAATATAAAGGCATACAGAGCGGTACTACACGTTTCAAATGTTACATAATAATCTAAACTCCATTTTAATTGAATCTGACAATCCTGTAGACCAGTGTTTTTCAAACTGTGGGTCGCGACCCGCCGCGCTATCTTTAAAATACTCTCACCGTTATTGTGCATGATTATTCAATGTTCGTATTACCAACGTAGGATAACAAATAACTTTAAGTGGAGGTAGGCATGGGTCGCCAAATATTTTTCAAACCAAGGGGGGTCGCGTCCTGAAAAAGTTTGAAAAACACTGCTGTAGACACTTCCAGCCAACTAATATGAATACCGGGTTGCCTATTATTCTTTTTTTATTCCTTTTAGATTATAATCACAACAACAGGGACATACATAATTAAGTGTGCCCACGTTAAGGTGTCTTAAATGTGTACAAAATTGGCAGATTCTATTGAAATGTAGTTTACTTTCTGATCACTTCACTGACAATTTCAGAATGGCCAACTGTGTACATTTTTCATAATCCTGAATAAGTTTGTATGCTGTTTTTTTTTGCCAATTGACCAGTAACATTTGTCAAGGAAGCAATATACGTTTAACAACGTACTAAAATCGATATCGAAATCCATAGTCAAACATTGCATATTAATCTCGCATGGCACTGACAGCGCAAACATTGCCTCGCCAAGCATAACACGAAACATGAAGCGCGCGAGGTGCGCGTTCCTTCCGACCACCAACTTATACCCCATACATCGAATAGTTTCTGCGGCGACAATATTCCACGTAAGCGCTTGCACGGTAACCATTGCGCGCAGCTACCACACAAGCTATCACCTGAACGTTTCCCCGCTCGTAATGCATACCTGACACTCGCACTGTGCGATAATAGCGTCTCGCGATATGGCAGCAGCCATATCGGGACACACCGGGCCGTCAAGCGCGAGCCGACCCGCGCCCGCTGGCTTGTAGCCCATAGCGTGGAGTAGAGTCTCGGCGCCAACCATATTCGCTTCCACCTCGTGCTTGTAGAAACCGCAGTATAACTGGAAGGGAATAATAATTTTTTCATGTTCTTTACACGGCTGTTTCACCATCCATTGATTAGTGTATGTATGTAAACTCTTTATTGTACAAAAGAAAATAAACAAAACACAATTGACAAACTTTGAGATACTTGTACAAAAGCGGACTTATCCCTTTAAGGGATCTCTACCAGTCAACCTTTGAGTAGATGAGAGGAGCAATCAGTTAGGGTCCGACAAAGAGTGAGTTAAAGAAAAAAATAAAAAAAATGTGGAAGCTACTATACAGTCTTTTAAACAACCGTCAACCGTCTATTCGAACAAAACAAATAGAGACAGCATCACATTTAACCGTCAGTTAACATTACTCAATGGATGGTGAAACAGCCCCTTAATTTAGTAAGATGTATCTAACGCCGATATGGCCACGCGAATTAGCTCGTTAAAGTGGCAATGGGCAGGTCGTATAGCACGGAGAACAGATGGCCGTCAGAGTCGAAAAGTTCTTGAATGGAGACCGCGGATCGGCAAGCGCAACGTAGGACGTCCACCAACGAGATGAACGGATGACCTGGTTAAAGCCGCGGGTTCACGGTGGATGCAGGCCGCTGCCAACCGAAGCCACTGGAGGTCTAATGGAGGCCTATCTCAGACAGTGGACGCCTTACGGCTGAAATGATGATGAAGATGATGCGGCTTTATTTAACCAAGTTAACCGTCCATGTTGGATAACGTTCTACACTGCACTTGCCCGTCCGCGGTCTTCATTCGAAAACTTTTCAGCCCCAACGGCCAATTGTTTTCCGTCCCCCATTGTGACTACAACGAGCTAATTCGCTTAATAATGATGGCAGATATTTCAGTAGAATTGTAATGCTAGGTAGTACAGTACACTCACTCGCAACACGCGGTACTCGACGCGCCACGGCTGGGCCAGCAGGTTGGCAGCGTAGCGCGCCAGCGCCGCCCAGCCCAGCCCCGCCCGGTACGCACTGAACTGGGACAGCTCCGTCACAGTCCGTTGGAACACCTTGCCCGTCTCAGCGAGACCGAACTTGCACTCGTGCGGCACGATTGACAGGTACTCCATTATGTAGCCTGAAACAATTATATTGATGGGCGTTTATGTCCGTTCTACATGGTGGGCCAATGAGGGAAACCGTTTTTGTTTCCGGACGGTACGATACGAACTTCGATTTTCGAATTTCGTAAGCTTGTTAGATCAATTTACCAGAACCGTTGTTTCCGAGAAGAAAAATTTCCATTCGCATTTTTTTCAAAATGCTTTTTTTCCACAAGAGCTTTTTACTGCAGCTTATTTTCAAAATCGCGTTTTTTCCCAATTTTAATCGACTCCGAAACATTCAACATAGGTAGGTTTAGGTTATCTTTAGTTTAGTTCGGCCCGAAGGACCAAAAATACAGAGCTCCGAGCGGACATTACGTCTGTGTCGATTTAAATTAGGAAAAAACGCTACTGTGTAAATAAGCTTCAGTAAAAAACGTATTTGGTAAAAGAGAAAAAGCATTTGGGAAAAAAGGGGATCCCCTTCAATCGCATAATTTTTTTAGACTATTATTGTTTCGCATAATTGATTTGGCATAATTTGTATTGGCATAATAGTACTGTCGCATAGTAATACTTTGGCCTACTACTTTTTGGCATATTAATCTATTAGAATAATTTCGATAGGACTAATTTATATTAGACTAATACACATTATGCATATTATTGTTTGGGCTATTGATTATTTGTTATAAATGAACAACAAAATATTAGGTTAGGTTAGATCACGTCAGGTACATTAGGTTAGGTTAGGTTAGTATGATAACCAGGCGCGAAGCGCCCAAGCAACGCAGAAATAGGAGGTCGTCGACCTCGCCTTAGTTCCTAAATATATATTAATACAAAACTAATCATTTTCAGAAGTAAAAAGAAATGTTTGAGATCTGTATGTGGCATTAAGCCCATTATTAAGTTAGAAAGCATAAACGAATTTAAGCAGGCTTTGAGAAATTATTGAATATCAAAAGCTTAATATTCAATTCAAGAATATTCAAATGACACTCATAATTTAGATTAGAATATATGTATATAAGTAGTTACTATTATAAATGCAAGTGATACACACAACTTTAAAATATTTTGCATGTCTTTCTGACAAAACATATCACACTATAAATTGTATGTAAACCATCTTCTTTGTACCATGTTTGAGCAAATAAATGACTGATTACTGATTACTGATAACCTTTTCTCGTAGTGCAACAGGCTCGTGTTTATGGTTATGCACTTTGTAATGATGCAAATTTATTATTATGACCTTTTGTATTTATGCTGTTTGACATTAGTCTTCATGAAGATGATGCTTTCTGTATTTATGCTTTTTAATTTTATGCGTAAAAAAATAAGTTAGTAATGCGTAATGATGAGTATGCACATCGCTAACTCGGCTAAAAGCAATTATGCGTAACAATAATATTACAAATAATTTTATGCCATCCAATAGAGAACCAAAAAATGCGTATGGAAATTTTGCTACTAGGAAATAACGATTCTGATAAATTGATCTAACAAGCCTTTCGTAGTAGCCTCCCCGGCATACCTTCGAGCTTCTCCCGCTGCTGCAGCTTCTCGGGGCTGTCGTCAGTCTCGAGGTAGCTGTAATGCGCGTCCTCGATGCGCCGCCACAGCGCGGGCAGCCGCTCGCGCGCGTCGCCCATGCCGCCCGCCGCCATCACCATCACACTCCCGCGTTACGAGACGCCTGAGAAACAAATTATAATAACAAAAGCCTTTTTTTAGGCAGTTTTTTTTTTACATAATTATATGTATATTAATTGAGACAACATACAGTGCACTAATTCAACTACTAATTTTATTATCCATCGACTCCCTGGCTGTATGCCACTAGTTGACAAAGGCCTCCTCCAGCTGTCGCCATTCTTCTCCATTATTGGCCACACTTGTCCATGTGCTACCTGCAACGGCTTTAATGCCGTCAACCCACCGTCTAACTAAATGGTCTAACTCGTTTTCTCTTCTTGTGACTTGTGACCCAATTCGTGACTAATTTTGACCATTTTCACTTCCTCTAATTGTATGGCCTGACCACTTCCACTTAAGGCGGCTGCTCACGTTAGCTCATGGTAAAAGTCCCGTCAGATGGCGTTAAAAATCAGACTGTCGAATTTTCGTGATGTTTTTTTGTAATTTTTAGAATATCCGTAGAATACTAATAGTTGAGTTTATTATTTGCGAAAACAATTTAGAATTGCCGATTTTTTGAGACTACAGTCGAACATAAATTGTGTGCCAATTCTGAGATTTCAGGGCTCAAATTTAGGTGTCAGGTACAGCCTTATACGGACACTAGGAGCTCACGCACACATGCAAATTGCAAATAGACAGCGCCAACTAGTGAAAAATTATTGCATCACTTTTCTAGGCTTTCGGAAGGCTTTCGGCGTAAGCTACTACAAAATATTCATATATTTTTTTTCGGGTCACGAATATTTGTATCAACTGTACTTTTGCCCTTAAAAATGTTCAAATATCTAGATAATATGAGTGTTTCATATGCGACGATATAGAATTAGATGAATCGTGTCAGAGTCCCAGGAATCTAATCTTATGTGATTTTTGGCTTTGGACTTGGAGATTGTCGAGTATGATATTGTGCTCAAGTTGGTAACCACATATGATGCTCTTGTGACATACATACTTTGATAATCATGCATTACATGCGAGTGTTACTCCTATTTCTTCGAATATTGGAGACGAAATCTTTCCGTGTTTTATTCTACCTACCAGTCTTGATTGCAGTTATCTTTTGAGTTGAAGGTTGCGATAATTCTTTGTATTGTATGTATACCGAGGTACAGAAATGGTCATTTTGGAAAGCTGAAGAACGGAAGGCCGTAATGCTGTATAAGTGTGTCAACTACCCTGATGCGTAAAACAGTTCATGTGTAGTGGTACATAGTAGGCTGGAAAGGAAACAGCCTCGTTGAAGCTATCGGTATGTAGAATCCTGCTGGAAACGACGTTTCATATTTTGAATCTTTATTTATACGTGGATAATACTATCATCATCATCACCATCATTATCGTGGTCTGGTTGTTTATATATATATCTAGAGGGTCTTTTTCCTCATAAGCTTTAGAATTTCCGTGTAATTTTTCAAGACAGGTACTGCTGTGTCCTTAAAAGGGCAGACCTAACGCTTTACGACGGTGCTGGTGGGCATCGTACGGTAGTAAGCGAGGACTCTGGGGAGCTAGTACAGTCTCCATGTTTTCAATTGTCGTTTTGTGTCGTGGGTGTGCCAGATAATAAAAATTCTTAGATATAGTTGTGAATTTCCAGGTGTAGAGCTTTATTGTGCTAGCTGCTCGAGGAAGACCTGAATGCGTTCAAGCGTGTTGCTGCGGGATGCAAGTTAATACTATAAAAATGTTGCAAGTATTACGCTTGCGTTATATTAGCGATTAGATTACGCTTGAATCATTCCAAGTACATTTTTTGTTAGATCCGAAGGAATTTGTTTTGGAGTTTTCGACGGTAAATTCAGAACTTTACTTCCTATATATTTATTTGTATTTAGTATGAATAATGAGAATACAGGCTACATGTAGGCATCTACATGTTTCTACGATAAATAAAGAACATTCTGACTCCAAAGCAAATCGGATCTCGTTTTGAACGGTATGCCCAGTATTTCAACCAAGTGGTAGAAATTCGTTCAAGAATTCCCACAAATTGCGAGAAATACCGAGATTACATCTGAATATATTTATACTTACAAGAGATACTTACCTATTTACTCAATTGATGATTAGCTGCTTGACGACGACCGGAGTCTTTCAGTGCTCACCCTACACGCGTATGAGCAAAATTCCTTCTTGATGCGAACCGATTGCGGTTTAGGAACTAATCTTATGAACTTTTTTTTCCTCCCGACCCGTGGTCCAACTACTATGTCCAACTGGTTGCACCACGGGGAAGCAAGTTTACTCATCGTCAACCGATTGCACCACGGAGAAGCAAAATCAGTAGTCCAATTCTGGAAAGTATGTTTATCCATGGTCCTACTGGGTGGGTCCAATTAGTTCAACTAGTTGAACTACCACTTGAACTCTGTGGAATCGGGGTTCGGACTGTTGGTTTCACTGTATTCAGAATAAACTACATAGTTGTTGGGTTTCATGCGACTTTTAATTTTATAAAAATGCAGTAATGATAGTACCTATTCTGATACACATGACCCAAGGTAATTTTACTTCCCCATGGTGCAAATGGTTCAACATAGCAATTGTTCATATGCCCTTTGGACAATAGCCCTTCAGTTGTACCACGGGTTACAGCAATTAGTTGCAGAAAAAAAAGTAGTCTGAGAATTGAACCATCCTGGGTAAGTTTAGGTTCCCGTGGTGCAACCAGATAGCAGTTGGACCACGGGTCGGGAGGGATTTTTCCCTTTGTGCAGGACGGTAGCTATAGCCACGCAGCGATTTTCCCTCGCTCGTGCCTAAAATATCACATTTTTCAAAATACTACATTACTTATATTATACTTCGCGAGTTCGCATATTGTTGTATTTTCGTTATTATTTTTGTGCGTTTAGAGAATAAATATTTATTTCTATTTCTATATTTCTATTTCTTATTACATTATTCATTAAAATTCCCACTATACCAGATGTCCAAAATAAGATATTCCACAAAAAAAACACTTTCTTGTGTAATCTTCGATTTTGTAATGTGGCGCATGGTATTTTAGGCACGAGCGCCCTCTTTCTGGTATAGCTTGGATTATTCGAAACAGATGCAAGGTCGTGCTCCTACTACAGTCTCCTACTGGTAGGAGCACGAACACAATATTATACTAATTCTCCTATTAGTAGGAGCATGAATACCTGTATGTACTGATTTTCCTACTGAAAACCAGATGTATGGAATAGTATCATTTAGTCTAAAAAAACTAAAACACAGGTGGTCTAAGAAGCAATAGGTCATGCAGCCTATCAGTATAACGCAAAAGTATTCTGAAATGTAAAATTTAGCAATATGCGGAATAAAATTATGAACAGATAGAGATGGACCTGAAATAGGATTTATATTCTCAGAGTATGTAACCAATGTGGTTGATCAATGAAATGACATTGGTCTAAAGAAATTGTAAACTTAGTACACTGTCATTATAAGATATTGACAATTTAGAAAGTGGTTCATTGTTCGAATTGGTCTCTGGTCACAGTGAGAAGTGGTCAATTTAGTGAGAAGACGTTATGAAAATCATCATCATCATCATGATCATCTCAGCAGTAGGACGTTCACTGTTGGACAGAGGGCTCCAACCATAACCTCCAGTTGCTTCGGTTGGCAGCGGCCCCCACATGGACCCACGGCTTTAACCAAATCATCCGTCCATCTCGTTGGTGGACGTCCTACGCTGCGCTTGCCGATCCGCGGTCTCCACTCGAGTACAATACAATACAATACAATAACTCTTTATTGCACACCAAAAAACAGTAAACAGTACAGAGAACACAAGTATATACATAGAGATTTTCTAAGGTAAGCAATAGGCGGCCTTATCGCTTCAGAGCGATCTCTTCCAGGCAACCTTTACAAGGAACAGAAATAAGGAATACATTTTAGCAGTACGAGTACTTTTCGGCCCCAACGGCAATCCTATACTTTGCGGAGGTTCACAATATCAATGAACTGAATCAATTGCTTTGCTCACCCGTGACTTTATAATAGCTACGTTTATGCATGAAATGTGTGTTCATGCAGTTCCTCCACCTGCACACTGTCGGAATACGCACAAATCATCAAACACATCTATCACCACCACCACACTACACTGACGCGTTTCGAACTCGACCAGATCTCATCTTTAGAGCAACACAAACGTTCACCATACTACCAGATGTTAGAAATAGTAAAAGATATAAAGATATTATTATAAAGGTCGTGGGTGAGCAAAGTAAATATTTCAGTTCACCTATAGGTACAAAAAATATATTATGTAGTACTTACTGTACAGTCACCACCATAAGCGTGGAAGCTGTCTAGGTGCTGAAGAATATCTGAACATGATTATATTTTTATTGTGCATTACGTAAATGCGTGTTCCGATAATTTTTAAATGTTTAGACAGCTCCGCTATGTGTTGTGGCGTCAGTACGAATATATCACGAAATAGAAGTATGCAAATCACGTAAACGATATCTTGAGCATGAAAGAATAAAACAAAGATAATTATAACATTTTTAATAATAGGGAGACTATTTTACAAGGTCCTAAAATTACCCTTACCTACTCACCCATAAAGTAGAGGCAGCATCCAAAATAGATCTTGTATACTTAGCGTAGTTCTTAGCAGCAGTAAAAAAAAAAAAACAAAGTAGTTGAGATGGCTGTTCTACTTTTGTCATTGATAATTCCTATATCATATAACTTAGATTGAGAAGTGAGTGAGAAAAACTGCAATCCCCTAAAGAAATTAAGTCTTAGAAAAATAATGTCTATTGTCTGCTGCAGTGTGGATGTCGTCGCTCGATCGTGGGATTTACAGCTAATAATTAATTAACTTAATTTTTGACTATCTTTTACACAGTAAGAGTTAGGATTCTAGTGTCTTGGAGAAATTAACTTCGTTTGACTATAGTGCCCCCTCAAAGTTAACAATCAAAAATAACACGGTGTATAATATCTTTATAGTGCAGACATTTACAGCTTATAGTTTTACCAAGTGTCTAGGTATGCTTCATCGTAATCAGTCGTAAGTCTATTCATGGTAAAAGTTGTATCTTTATTTTATAACAATAGATTTCTTAAAAACAAAAAAATAATTATATTCACGATTCGATACTACATGTTGTCTTTAGTGGTTATACTTATATTTTTGTGACAACCTATATATTCCTCAATTTAATCCGCAAGATCTTGTAAAATCAAAAAATATTGAAAGTCATAAATAATCAAATCATATAGGTAACGAACAATTGACACCTCACTGACGTCACGCCCAAACTGAAAGAGACGTATATATTATTTGACAATATGGTACTGTTTTCGATGATTGTCATTTTTTGAAATAAGAACGGTGGTTTAATCAATCTGTAAAGGTATTTAGTACTTATGTAGCAAGAGGTGTAAGTAACTGTTGAATCTTCGGCTCCTATCCATGAGACTACCGGGCCCAATTGCATAATAGGTAAAGTACAGCTAAGAGTATTGGTGAATTTTAATACAAAATCGCTAATACTATTAGCTTTGTACTTTGTTATGTATTACGTACTTGTCTCAGAAAATAATTGAAGTCCATTATGAATCTGA
>NC_133491.1:1246720-1262292 GCF_025370935.1 Choristoneura fumiferana
CAGTTCAAGCTTGAAAGGTCTCTGCTGATGAAATCTACGCTCCGCCCGAACCAGCTCAGCTCCAAAACCCCGAGAGCTTTCAGCTCAAACTTCAAAACCATTTCGAATGCCTAGGTAGCGACGTGGACGATTACAACGACGGGTTTGTGGAAGCTGTCCATACGATCGGATCTAAACCCGCCGTACTAGAACCAATAAGCTCTCGCGCTCTGGCCTGAGAGGCTACTAACAGTCTTCCTGGTGACGCTTAATTGTCGCTATCAGCAGTTCAATAGGCAGATCTCAAAATCTCTGAAGCGCGATGTACGCCGATTTAATACTAATAAATAGCATTGAAGAGGCTATTGAGCGTATCAGAGGCTCTAAGGTGTTGACCAGGGATCTGTCTGTAAGTCAAAGCCGGTTAATGAAGTTGAAGACCGACGACGGCAGAATCATTTCATCCAAACCTGAGCTGTTGGGGAAAAACGAGAGGTTTTATGGATAGCGACACGACAACCCGAACACCCGTCGAAAATCTGGCTAAAGACCCGAGGGCTAGATTAACCCGACACTATCACGAAGACAATCCAGACGTCAGCCTGTACGAGATTAGTATGGCCCTCAAATAGCTTAAGAATGACAAAACCCCGGTGACGATGAATTACAGCCGAACTTTTGAAGGCGGGTGTAAACCAGTCCTTAAGGACCTTAAGACGCCGTTTAGTTCCGTCTTCCACCAAGGGGAGCATGGAACAGAAGACAATGGTGGTGCTCATTTCAAAAAAGGTGATAACACCTTGCTGAAGAATTATATGACCCATCTCACTTCTGAGTCATGTTTACAAGCTGTTTTTCAGGGTCATCACAAATCGTCTCGCAAGCAGGTTTTGACGTTTTCCAGCCTCCCGAACAAGCCGGCTTCCGAAAACCTATAGTACCGTAAACCACATGTACGTGCGGCAGGTTATACAGAAGACCGAAGGGTATAACATCCCCCTTTGCCTTGCATTTGTGGAGAAAGCCTTCGATTCGATCGAGACTTGGGCTGTGATGCAGGTTCTCCAGCGGTGCAATTGAACTACCGGTATATCGAAGTGTTGAAGTTCTAGTGCTGTACAAAAAACGCCACTATGTCCGTCCGTTACATGACCAGAGCACGAAGCCTATTCCTCTGCAGCGGGGAGTCAGACAAGGAGATGTGATCGCTCCGAAACTGTTCACCGTTGCATTGGAGGATGCTTTTAAGGTTCTGGACTGGAAGGGACGAGGCATCAACATTAATGGCGGGTTCTTCACTCGCCTTCGATTCGCCGACGATATTGTAGTCATGGCTGAGACCACGGAAGACTTCAGTGCTATGCTCGCCGACCTCAGCAGTTTCCGGCGAGTTGGCCTAAAAAATGAACATGGGCAAGACGAAAGTCATGTCTAACTAATGTCCATGTTTGTCCAACTCCCGCAATAGTCGGGGGCTCTGCGCTCGAAGTTGTTGACGACTATGTACCTGGGGACAAAACGGTCCATTAGGTAGGTCCAACTTCGAGAAATCTTACACTACAAATAAGCAAAGCAAACTTGTGCGCGGTAAATTTGAAATTTGAAAGTGATTAAGAGGTAAGTAACTTCAAAAGCCATAAGTCTGAAGACAAGTTTATTAAAAGTGCTTTCTTGTTTTGAAATTAAAGTCGACTATTACTATTTTTAAGCACAGGTCAAAATACCGAAAAACCGGTTTTGTAGATATTTAATACCGGTTATTAAAAGAGGGAAAAATGACCGGTATCCCGGTTTTTCGGTAATACCGATACCGGTATCCATGCCCTAATTAGGATATTCAATATTAGGAAAAAAATTATGGAATGACATTATGGCAAAATATCATTATGACATAGTTGTTATGGATTCCAATATAGATCCAAAATTGTCATTCCACACCGCAGTGCTGGAGCCTGGAGTTTATATTTGGCAACAGAGAGCCAAATATAATAATATTAGGACTACGTAGTTTACAGCAGGTGGTGCATCAACAGTAGTTCAGATTATTTAAGCTCAACAAAATTACATCTACACACACACACACACACACACACACCTTAAACTTTGACTTCATAAGAATTTTATTTACCCAATAAGTGACCCTCACGCTAATAAGACAAATGTAATGACGTCACTTGTCACAATTGGTTAAACCGTTGAGTAGTTACGAGCGAACATAGGAACATACGTACATACTTAAATATATACACACAGGTCAAAACATAACCCGCTTCAGTTAGGGTAAAAAGTACGTGGTAACAGAGTAGTTCGACCTACTAATATGGCCATTCAAGAAGGATCATGGTTTCGAATCCAGTCTCGCATCTCTAATTTTTTTTTTTATATTCAATTGCTGTTCCCAATCTTCACTAATTCTCCGTTTTAACTGTTGTAGATAGTAAGTAACGTCTGTTGTGCAGACTTGTTTATATAGTTATATTTTTTCTTTATGTATTGCCTAGTTAGTTACTCGAAATAAACACTGTTGTCAATGAACATCTTTTTGCTAACTCATATCTTACAAATCAGTTATTTAATTCTCTTCCAGCACTTTCCACCAAATATTACAACAGAAACTATCAGCCCAAAAAAATCTCATTCTTATGAAGAGTTAGTACCAAGCGCTATATAGCCACGTTACGGAATCGTAACGAGGGTGAATAGAGCGGGCGACCAGCGACCGGACTGCGTGGCGCTTGGTTGGAGGCATTGGTTAGCGGTCGTGTAATTGACGCTTGGCTGTGCGTGCGTCGATTCGTGCGCTAGTATGAAGTCGATCTACTGCATATTACTTGTATTGTGATGATAATGTGAAATTACTTATTTGTGACAAAAAGAAGCAAAGCAGGTCTTACCTTCTAAGTGATCCACTGGAGTCCAATTAGATGATTTTTAGTAAAAATTAGTCTAATTCCTGAAATTAGTTTTTTAAATTAGAAATGACTACTAAGTAGGTTTACATACACTAGTTATCTCTATCTGAACTCAAATTATACACTTTGTCACAATCACAATCACGTTGAAGAGTCCCTGTGAATTCGTGTCATTTACATGTCAAATAGCGTCCCTTTTCTTTGAAATCAATCAAGCAGCGTTGTTGTGATACATATAGGTACCTACGCAAAACATAGACATAACACTGCTAAAAATTTCTTTCGGCTTTGTTGTTATGCAGGTATAAAACGCTCTTATCAAATAACAAGCTGTTACCCGCGACTCATCATCATCATCATCATCGTCATCATAAACATCACATCATCACCATCATCTGCAATACCCCTGGTGTTGCAGATGTTTATGAGCGGTGGTGATCTCTTACTGACTCTTACCATCAAGAGACCCACTTGCTCGTTTGCCATCCATTCGAATAAAAAAACCATTATCGTCGTCACCATCTTCATCTCATCATCATCATCATCGTCGTTGTAGTCGTCGTCATCATTATCATTATCACATCATCATGATCATCATCATTATCATCGTTATCATCATCTCATCATTATCATCATCATTTTTTGTATTGTACTTTTAAATACAAGCTTTTTTGCTGACTGAAGTTTTTTTGACTGTACTTGCATTGTCATCCAAATTAGTACATTTTTGTACCAAATTTCAAGTCGATGCCATTTACCGTTGAGGAGTTGCGTCCTGACGATCGAGACGTCTGGCTGGTGGCTGGACCACTCGGGTGACACTACCAAATTATTGTATTGTCACAAGATTTACTGAGTAAGTATGCCGAATTTCAAGTCTATCCAACTGAAAGTGGGTCAAATTCAACTTGCAAAGTTTGAACCGCACATACATATACATTGCAAGTTAAATAAAGCTTGCAAAATAATAAATGAAAAATACTGACTGAATGTGTGTGTGTGTGTGTGTGTGTGTGTGCGTGATTCGATGACAGACAGCGCACCACCTATAACTAGCTACTGGCTGGAATCAATACCAATAGGTATATACAAAAATATAACAAGTTTTTGTATTTTGTTTGCTAACTGCACATTTTGTTTCGTTGACTGAACCTACTTACATTGTCATCCAAACTAGGTACGTCTGTGTACCACGTTTCAAGTCGATACCACTAAATGTTGAAGAGTTACATCATGCGGAGATAACTGTGACCGGGCCAACACAATTTCATTACCAGATTATTGTATTATCACGAAACATACATATCATCATCATCATCAGCCATAGGACGTCCACTGTTGGACATAGGCCTCTCCCATAGACCTCCCGTTCCCTCGGTTGTAAGCGGCTTGCATCCACCTTGAAACTTAACATACAATAAGAGAATGAGAAACATATATATAATTATATGTATATTATATATGATTCAAGAAACAAAATAATTAAAAATTGCTCGATGGCTTGCAAATTCAATAAGTTTTGGTAAAAATTTAATTTACAATACAAGCTTTTTTTTGATAACTGCCCTTTTTGTTGACTGTACTTTAATTTTCACCCAAACTACATTTGCATACCAAATTTCAAGTCGATGCCTATAACTATTGAGGAGTTCCGACCTGTGGAGACGATCCTGGCCGGACTACCAGGATGTTACTACCAGATTATTGTATTGTCAGATTATCACGTAATCTACATAAGTATATCGATTTTAAGTCAATCCAACTACTGGAAGTTGGTCAAATTTAACTTGCAAGATTTGATTACAGACAGACAGACAGATAGACAGACAACGGGACAGGTGAAAGTAATAAAATCTTGAAAAAAAAACCATGACACATTACATCTTACATAAATAATAAGTTTTTGGTAAAAAACATTTTTAGTACATTTGCTGACTGTACGTTTGTTACTGTTACCTGTACTTGCATTGTCACTACATTTGCATGGGTTTTAGGTGTTTAATATGTATTTAAGTATGTATCTATCTATATAATTATATTTATCCGTTGTTTAGTACCCATTACACAAGCTTTGCTAAGCTTACTTGGGACTAGGTCAATTGGTGTGAATTGTCCCGTGATATTTATTATTAGCGTTTACCCGCGGCTTCGCACGCGTAAATCAATAGATACAGCAGTTGAATTGAAATTCCGGGATTTTATTAAATTCTCGTGGGAATTCCCTAAAATTACATCGTGGTTTTCACTGACGTTAAATTAAACCAACCATGCCAAATTTCATGACTCTAAACCCAGCGGTTGTTATTTCAAGATTTTATCCCTATCCGTAAGAATATCAGGATAAAAGGAGCCTATGTGTTATTCCAAATGTCCAGCTATGTACATACCAAATTTCATGTCTCTAAGCCTAGCGGTTATTAATTCGAGATTTTATTCCTATCCCGTGGGAATATCGGGATAAAAAGTATTCAATATCCAAGTTGTTTTTATCCAGGTTATAAACTATTTTTGTACCAAATTTCATCCAAATCTGCGTAGCCGTTTCAGCGTGAAGAAGTAACAAACATACTCACTCACAAACTCACTCACTTACAAACTTTCAAATTTATTTATCATTAGGATTATATATTTAATAGGTACTAAATTTCAAGTCGATGCCATTAACTGTTGAAGAGTTCCGTCCTGCGGAGACGATGCTAGCCGGACTACCAGGATGCCACTACCAGATTATTGTATTGTCACTCAATTTACATAAAGTATGCCAAATCTCAAGACAATCCGGCTACTGGAAGTTGGTTGAATTTAACTTGCAAGGTTTGAACCACACATACATACATACATACATACATACATACATTGCAAGTTAAATAAAGCTTGCAAAAATACTGACTGAATGTGTGTGTGTGTGTGTGTGTGTGTGATTCGATGACAGACAGCGCACCACCTATAACTAGCTACTGGCTGGAATCAATACTAATAAGTATACAAAATGTAACAAGATTTTGTTTTGTTTGCTGACTGCACATTTTGTTTCGCTGACTGAACCTACTTACATTGTCATCCAAACTGGGTACGTCTCTGTACCACGTTTCAAATCGATACCACTAAATGTTGAACCACTAAATTTAATAAGGTTTGGTAAAAATTTCATTTTTAATCACAGTTTTTTTTTTTATAACTGTCCTTTTTGTTGACAGTACTTGCATTGTCACACAAAAAACATTTGCATACCAAATTTCAAGTCGATGCTATTAACCGTTGAAGAGTTCCGTCCTGCGGACCGTGACGATCCACATCGGTCACTACCAGATTGATTGTATTGTATTGTCACGCAAATTACATAATCATTCCAAATTTCAAGTCAATCTGACTACTGGAAGTTGGTCAAATTATACTTGCAAGATTTGACTACAGACAGACAGACAGATAGACAGACAACGGGACAGGTGAAACTAAATAAAAGCTTGTAAAAAGCTTGTTATAAAAAAATACACACTTCATCCGAAAATCCTATACCTATAATGTTAATTGCTATGATCATGTTTACCGGTATTATAAAAATCTTACAAAGCGTAGGTACACTTTTAGTAAAAAAACACTCAATTTTATAGTATTAAAAAATGTGTTGCGACTATACCTGTGTCAGATTTCACAGCATATCCTATGCTGTAAGGATTATATTGTAGTCCTTTTAGCGCCTTAGATATTTCCTTCCTCCAGACAATAAACTTGTTTGTTTTTTGGAAAACTGTGGCTCTGTCCATTGGAGGTCAATTTTGCCATTGTCTTGTAGGTTTTACCGTTGTACGGTAAAAAAAATCTAGGAAACGAAATATGAGACAGCGCGATTCTTCTACATTAAAATTATTGAACTGAAGACGACAATAAATTTAAAAATTACTGACATACAAATAAATGTGACTAGTGGTGATAGTCTGGATGACATTTCCATGACATTATATTTTTAATTATCTAACCAGCCAGTACTTCATTCTAAGTTTCTTTAAAACCTCTTTCATTCAGCCTATTTTGTTATGATTGCTAGACGAATATTACAACCGATATAACCTAATGCTTTCGTTGTTAGTGTCTTTTTTAGCGACTTTTTTTTCTTTTTTAGTACAATTTTTTTTAGGGAACGTGCCAACGGAACCCTATTGGTGAGACTCCGCTGTCTGTCTGTCCGTCCATCTGTTACATCCCAGCCTCCTCTCAGAACAAGAGGGCTTGGGCCATAGTTCCCACGCGGGCCCAGTGCGGATTGGGAACTTCACTTCACACGCTTTTGCAGGTGGTAGGACCTTGTGCAAGGTCCGCCCGGATTGCTACCACCACCTTGCTCGCTAATCCTGCCGTGAAGCAGCAGTGCTTGCACTGTTGTGTTTCGGCGTGGAGAGTAAGACAGCCGGTGAAATTACTGGCACTTGAGGTATCCCATCTTAGGCCTCTAGGTTGGCAACGCATCTGCAATGCCCCTGGTTTGCAAATGTTTATGGGCGGTGGTGATCGCTTACCATCAGGAGACCCACATGCTCGTTTGCCATCCAGTCGTATAAAAAAAAAACGCACCATTGAATTGCTTCGCAGGTTTGTGCAGGTTTCCTCACGAAAGCAGTGCAGGGTTCCGACTGTTACAGGGCTCTATCTCTTGAGTCGTAATAGTCAGACACTTGAAATTTTCACAGATTATGTATTACAAATACTAAAAACAGAATAAAATAATTATTTAAAGGGGGCTCCCATACACCAAATGACTCGCATTTGGCCGGTTTTTTTGTGATAGGGTAACAAGGAATTCCAAAAAATATATTACTTATATGACCGCGGCATGGCGCTAGCGTCTACGCAAAATGTATGCAAAATATTTAGTTACATTTTACAACACGTGTGATATTTTGCCCGAGAACTATGAAAGTTTATCTAAGTTCAGGACTGCCAATGAAAGTAAATAACGCTAGGCTAGGTATTTTATCCTAACCACCCGGTTTTTACTTACATACAGCCAAACCATTCAAATTTTGACCCGCTAAGTGATATTGTAACAAACAAATTACACTACGCTTTTGTTGCGATACGCCATTATTTTACAAGCTTTTTATTAATTAATAATAAGTATAGAACATTCTTGTGTTGTTGACCCAAATGGTGGAACCGATGCAGATGTCGAAGCGCGCATAAACAGGGCTCGTGCCGCATATGCACAACTCAAACCGGTCTGGACGTCCCACGTAATAACACGGCGCACAAAAATCAGAGTTTTCAACTCAAATGTCAAATCGGTTCTCCTGTACGGGTGTGAGACCTGGCTCGTCAAGAAAGCAATCACCAGTAAACTCCAGGTTTTTGTGAACAAGTGTTTGCGTCGCATATTAGGAGTTTATTGGCCACGAACCATTACAAACACTAGACTGTGGGAGTTGACGAGCCAGAAGCCAATTGATAAGGAGATCCTATTGAGGAAGTGGCGCTGGATCGGACACGTGTTGCGGAGAACCGATGCTCATCTCGCCAAGCAAGCGCTGGAGTGGCAAGCTGCTGGTAGTAGGAGGCCAGGCCGACCCCGAATCACCTGGAGACGATCGGTTGAGAAGGAGATCTCCCTAATTGGGTACCATTGGCGAGACCTAGAAGCCACAGCACAGGACCGTGACGCATGGAAGTCCCTACTGCGAGCCCTATGTCCCTGCTGAGGGACTACAGGAATTCATCATCATCATCATCATCATAGAACATTCTTGAAGGCATCTAGTTGTTCAAGCAAGTTTTCATGTGGTAGAGCCTTACTGTAACCACTTGCTGACTGCAGTACAAATGGGCCGGCTCGACCGGAGTAGTACCAACCTCCATCTGAATACCGGCGTGAAATAGTACCTTTGCCCAACTCCCCTCCCCCTTTTATCCTGCCCCATACCGCCCAATTTAGCCCCCCCCCTCCTCCCTTTTAGGCCGGCCACGCACCCGCAGTCCTAATAATGCTGTAGGTGACCAAGGGCGGCGGTGATCACTTACCATTAGGTGACCCGCATGCTAGTTTGCCAGCTATTTGATAAAAAGAGTAGATTGATGACCTCAAGAAAAAACATTACTTTCTTTGGTTTGACCTGACTTAAAAATACTGAATTTCATGGTTAATTGCACTTTATCGAAATGCTATTACTTATTCTTTGTAAATAAACATAAAAAAGTAAAAAAAAAAGAAAAAGAATCATTATGCGTCATCGAGTTTCGAACTCCTTCTCTTACTACATACTTCTAAGAATTGGTACCACTGAGCCAAACTAGGTGGTCACGTGACCGCCCGAAATAGTCAATACCTTTTTACAACAGATTATATTTGACATTAGCTACTCACACCACAGTAAAATGGATCAAAATTTACTGCATCATACTGAAATTTAGGTATTATAGATCCTCTCCATTTTGTGATTTGCGACAACAATATGCCCATAACTAACTATCCTCAAAAAATCGCGTCGAAATAACGTCTGTGGAAGAAATATTGATGTACCAAAGTTTGTATGGAAGACGACGCACCTTAAGCACGCCGTGGTACCGTTGACCAATCAGTTGGTGTAGCGGTTATAGCACCGGTAGATTACCGAGACTGGTTCGATTCACAGTGATGGTCTTATTTTTTCTGTTTTTTCTGTGCATCTTTATTTCAGTTGTATTTTCAATTTAGGTTTTACGGGATGACCGTAAAAGTAAAAATTTGGAATTGAAATAAAAAATACAAAAAGATTCCAAAAAACCAATCTTAATTGAAAATAAATAATTAAAATAAAAACGGTTGGATGTTAAATGCGAAATCGTACTAAACGGACGACACTGTATATTCGAATGGGATACACTCTGTATACTTGTGTGCGTGATGCAGCACTAGGTAAGTTAACACTCAATATCGCCATTTTGTAAACCTAACGACTGTATTTCTAAAAGGTTCATTCGGATCTTAAGATAAGGCTATAAATGAAAAGCCATATTGAGATATGAGAGACAATTCTTTTAATGATCTCTTTACCACCTACAAACAACTTCCTTAATTAATTTTATGCCACATAAAGACGCAGTTAAAAGGCATTCGCCGAATTTAAATGGCATCAAGTAACACCCAAGTATTTGGTTACATTCAGCAACCACTACCAAATATGATCAGCAAAAAAGACAGTTAAATATTACGTCGACCTATCCATTCATTTCCTAAAACCTACACATCTGAGGAACCCTTTATAGCAAGCTAAGACCCATTTTAGCTCCCATTGAGTTTTGCGTCAAGCGATGACTCACAGAGTCAACGCCCGCAGAGCCTTTGATGTACTTTTTGCATCGCTTTTTAAAAGCCTTATAAAGCCTTCGAGACTCAATGTTAATATTTGCATTAATTGAACTTAGTTTTTGGGTAGGATAGCGAGTTATTGCTATCCGATTTTAAAATGCATTTTATTAAGATGCTAATTTAAATATGATTCGTGAAACTAGAGTCGTAGTCCCAGCGCAGGCGTAGTGTTTTAAACAACAAAATATGAAAAAAATACTTACTAAAGCAGGTTTTAGAGTTACTTGAACTTTAAGATCTCTTAGGTTTTGTTTCATAGTTTAGCACAGCTTTTAAAGTTAAAATAAAAGCAATATTTTTTATGTCCTAGATATTCTGCTTATCCTAGGGCACAGGTTTCACGTCTGGGGAGTAGTTTCTAGATATATGTAAGGATTTTTGTATTTAGATGTAAAACTTTTTGCACAAAACTACGAGTAACTATTAAAACTATATTAAGATATGAAAATTGAAAACTTATAAAAGAGATCTTCCGTAAATCTAAACTAGTCGTTCGTTCCTGGCTTATAATCGTGATTTAAACAGTTTAATTTATCAGTATAATTTACCAGTTTTTACCAGTATTTTGCGAACCAAAAACACCAAACCTACCGTCACGATTAATAAACGGCTAAGAATTTCTTAATTACGTATGCGAGTTATACGATGCCACACATTCATATTAAAATATATAAATTAAACAATTATCAAAAAACTGTATCATATTTTGGCGTCCGAGACGGTTGGATGATTTAAATTCATGACACGATCGTGTTCTACATTTTAAAATCTGATAGCAACATTATTTATAAGCTAAACGGTTAAAAACTGTCTATAGTTCCCAAATAGAGAAATCGGTCCATTCGTTAGAGAGCTACGATGTCACTGACAGACAGACAGGCGTCAGAGTCAATCTTATAGCATCCCTGCGTCCGAGGTTTATGAAATGCATATTGAAATGTTTAAGTGTCTATCGATTTTGGTTAAAAAGATACAACCCTATGATAGACGAACGAGCGAACAGCGCCCCTAAAATAAATATTTGGGATCTGCCTACTCTACTGGAAACAAGGGAAACATAAGTATGTGAGAATTATCTATCTCGCCCTTATAAATAACGGACAAACATATTCATCAGTTTTAATAGACACGATTCTGTTTAGTGATGCCCGAAGATTTTTTGCAGTCGTCAAAATAGATCGTCACTTTTTATTTCACATAAATCCATAAAAACAACAAAAAGCTTTTTTTAAGAAGGATCCAATGGGACACCTAAAAATTTTAGAAGCGGGTCCAGACGGGAGCGGAATTTTAAGTAGGATCCCTTTAAAGAATGGTGGGATGCTTGCGAGTCCTGAGGCTTGGAGTGAATGCCATAATGACCTTACCATAGCTGAGAATGGTTGGAGGACAAAATAAATGAATGCCGATGGAATGTGGCTTAGGGTATATAGTTAATTTGTTTGTATGGTAGACAACAAGCTAGCAAGTAACATCATCCCAGCCTATAGGTATTAATTCATCTCTACGTATATGTTGCTCTAAGCAAGGGACGGCTTGGGCCGTAGTTCCCTTGCGGGGCAAGTGCGCATTGGGAACTTTACACATACCATTAAATGTCTTCCTGGGTTTGAATCCACGATCCTCTGCTTGAGAGGAGGAGGTTAAGATAAAGTTGATTGTTGGTCAACTAAAGGTGCGACCAAACCGCTGCTTAAAAAACGGTGACGGCACGGAATCGCAGTGACGCACCTTATATGCGCACCGTTTTAATCGCATGCTCTCCACACCGCTACTAATACGGAATCGCAGTGACGTGTCGTAACTTCAAGTCTTTACCGAACAAAGTCGTGACGTCATCAAAGAATTTCTGTTTGCAAAGGTAATCTTTATTATAATGAATTAGTATTTATTTATTTGTATGAATTATATAATTGTTTTTTTTTTTTTTTTAAATAATGCATGCTACTGTGTAGTTAAATATGTCATCATTACTCAATCCACTATCTTATTGTACACTATTTTCTGCAAAAAAGACTTATGACTATGACTTATGACTTATGACGTTTACGGCACGTCACTGCGATTCCGCACCGTTTACGTATTTTAAGCAGCGGTGTGGAGAGCTTGCAAAAAAAACGGTGCGCATACGATGCGTCACTGCGATTCCGTACCGTCACTGTTTTTTAAGCAGCGGTTTGGTCGCACCTTAACGCGTAACATTGAGGACTTGCGGTGAATCTTTTAATAGTAATCGACAGCCATAACATGCACCCTAAAAAATGTAGTTTGTGTTTTTTTTATTATTTAGAACTTGCTATTAACAAGTGTGTCAAAACGTCAAGCAATGACCTCATTCTTTGAAAGATTTATCAGTTAGCTCGATCTCGTGGTAAGACATAATTGTGCTTAATGAGCGTTAAACTGGACGCGATTCCCTTGAACAACACTACTTTTTAAACACGTATAATTCCATAATTCGCACCTACTTACATATTAAATCATCCGTCATATAAAGTTTATATTATAAACCATAGGTCTAGATTTAATATGAATAGTATGGACAGAAGATCTCTGTGATCAGGTCCTGGGCAAAATCAATTTATTGCAGACGGCGAAATTTATTTAAAAGAATGGATCATTATATTAATGATGTATAATAAGTTACACATTCATAAAAGGCTTCAGTATAATAGTGAAAGAAATAAAGTCATAATTTAATTTAATTATAGCGGTCATTACCCACTCATTAGATTAACGAAGAGTCCTTGCGCTTTAGTTCCAATACTTCGCAGACAACTGTAAATCCTTAGATTGAACTCGATCCACTTTCATTTTTAACTCTACGGTGAAAGATACCTACTTACTCGTTAAATCTACTCAATATACATGAATTATATAGATTTGGAATTGTTCTGTATTTTATAGATACTTTTGTGCTGAGCGACATTTTTCATACGAAACTCTACTTTAGGTACTCTCTGATTGACGGAATGTTTTAGTGTCATGATTGTTTTGTTAGATTTCAAAGTGGCTTCAAATCGAAATGAAGTAAGTAACTAATTTATTAACTTAATTAATTCAAAAAAATCTACAATGTTAACCCGTAGCTAGTCATTCGAAACGACTTCAGTAACATATAAATTACTCACACCTAGAATAGGATTATCTAGTAACCTTTACCAAGGCATGACGTCTCCTGAACTTTGACGCGCTTTTTCTTTGTCCATTTTTTGTTCGATCGACAAAAAAAAACATCTTCAATATTTTCTGATAAGCTAACTGGCGAAATAACGAGACAGGCAACTTTTGTATGGTTAGGTTAATTGTCTATCGCACGACGGATGCTTCTTTTAGTATATTTATAACAAAATACCATATACGGGACTTATCACGCTATTTTTACACAAGTAATTTCAACCGGGACGATGGGTACAAGCTTTCATCTTCGTGGAATCCTGTTATAAATAAGTGTCGGCGTCGGGATGAATGTTCGGAGGGACGATCGGACGTTGTTAGTGTTGTGTGTCGGTGTGATAGGGTGACTAATAAAAGTGACCAAGTGCGGGTAGTTCGTGATACGAGTGCCGGTACTATTAGTGATCAAGTGCGGGTAGTTCGAAGAACTCGCGCTGCTAGGCAGACTTGACACCCCACACTTCAGTCTACTCGTGACCATGGCAACTGTAACGTTGCCGAAACGTCGAGGTAAATATTACTTGTGTAAAAATAGCGTGATAAGTCCCGTATATGGTATTTTGACTATGAGTGAGAATCACGAAAGTTTAAAACGTTATATTTTGTAACAAATTGTAACTTACTAAACCATTTGAATCATTGTACTTTAGTTATGACGCAATTTTTCTTGATTTTACCACAAACTTGACTCGTGACTTAACAGTTGGTTAGTTCAGAATTTCGGCATTCAGTAGACAAGCCTTCAGCGTCGCAAAATACCAGTACAGATGGACTGGACACACACAATGCCGCACCTGTCTCGTATCTAGGTCAACAATGTATCTAAGATAGAAAACGTCGTAAACGTCATGTTAGACTCTGTTTCTGGGACCTTTTTGAACTGACGCATCTGTAGTATAAAGCCTTGTAAACGAAATACCGTGTGGGTTTTGGCTTTTTATACATTTCAAGTTTCGCCGCGAACTATAAATGTATTTATTTTGATAAATTTCGTTCTACCTACGCACGCACTAATGTTAATTTTCGCATGATTTTATTGAAATTGTATGACGGAAGACGTGATTTTGTATCAAGATATAAAATTTTCGATAATGATAATGATGATGATATAGGTATATGTAATAATTTATTGAATCAGGCGTTACTTTGCGGTGATCTATATCAATGAACTAAAACAATTACTTACTTTGCTCACCCGCGACCATTTCTTGCATAAACGTAGCTATAATTGCGAGTGAGCAAAGAGCTTATAATTATTGGTTTGATAATATATAAGTTTAAGATATATCTCACTCTAGTTTTATTTTTAAACAAAATGTTTACATGTTATTCATTTGAAGCATAAAAAGAAGTAGGTAAAGCAACAAATCCAGTGATATCGACACCTCCTACGTATACTGGTACAAGTGCATAATCATAAATTTACAGGAGAGCTGTTCAAAGGTTCAAAACCTGTAACTTTCTCATTTGATGATATAACTTTTCAAAATTTTGCATTGGTTCCAAAGAAAATATTTGCTTTCTACCTGTATTCATGGAATTTTGAATTTCTTATAGTTTTGAGAAAATTGCAGATACAACTACTATACGCGTATTTTACATCTTGTAGTTGTGCGGTATACTGAGCTAATTACCACTTGCTCCAGTATACGGCGTAATGCGTAGATTACTGAATTTTCCCTAAAACGATATTTTTAATATGTATATATTTTTTAGATGAAATACTTATATGCTTGCAATGAACAATAAAACAGATGCTCCTTTTACCTTCATCATCTATTGATTTATAAACGTTTTTATCACTTGCATCAATATACGCTAACATTAGCATGCCACTTGTACCATATACCCTAGTAATGTTTTAAACGTGCTATACAAATACAGAAATATACCTTATTAAAAAAAACCTCACTTGAAATATAAATGGTTTTATTAAGAAAAATATTGTATAAGTGCTTTAAATTAATGGAAGCACATTCAATGGATTCGTATTCCTGTTCAAAATGTGTACTCATATTTTATTGTGAAAGGTTCCTCATGTGATACATATCGCATTCGCACCCATTTGTATCCTCATAACGGTTTAGCTTTTTGTGCCTCTTCAGTTGGTTATCCGTAACCAAAGGGTTATAAACGGAAACCCTACTACTTTATACTACTCGCTGTCC
>NC_133491.1:1262392-1287478 GCF_025370935.1 Choristoneura fumiferana
GCCCCGTGGATCCGAAATGAAGTACCTACATATAATCGATTAGTTCAATCGCAGTTTTCTGTAATTCTGATACGACCACAGATGATTGTGATTTTAGAAAAAAAATGAAGATCTAATGTCCTAATAATAAACATTAATTAAATTAAATTAATAAAATTTAACAAAAAATCGAACTATCAAAAACACCAAAATTAAGCAAAAAATTAACTGAATTGTTGCTTCGTTCAATTTTTAAGTGTGTTTTAGTATCAGTATTCAGTATTCAGTATTTATTTATTGCAACACCTTTTACAAAAAATTATAAAAAATGATGCCCTGTTGGGGCGCGGCAATTTTAAAATTAATTACATTAATTAACTTATACATAACATATTATGCTATTTTAACCTCATGTATTTTTTAGGAAGAGGTTTAAGGAACACTTATAAATTAACTTTATATAATTAAGGTATCTAAATAAACTACTTATACATTTATCTAGAAATAACACAAACTTAGAACTTATGTGGTATCACAGAATGAATAGATAATAGGACAAGTAATACTAGTGCAATGAGATCACCTTAATGACAATAATAATAACAGTATAACTATTTTTCTTTATTCTTCTAAATATTCATTTATACTGTAGTAACATTTCTGAGTTAAAAAATCCTTTAGTAGTCGTATAAATTTTTTATCTTTTGTTTCTGATTTTATTTGGGTAGGTAATTTATTGTATACTTTTACAGACATGGCGTAAGTACCGTGTGAATGAATTTTGAGATAGGATGGAGGCAATTTTAATTTATTTCTGTGGCGTAGTGAGTAGGTGCTTTGTTGATTATCTCTCTGTATGAAATAATCAGGGTATTTGTGAACAAACTTGCATATTTCTAGTATGTAAATGGAAGGTACTGTTAGTACTTTATGTGCTTGGAAATGGGGCTTGCAGGTTTCAGTGTTGGAAATATTTGCTAAGATCCGGATCAGTTTTTTCTGTGCAGTAAAAAGTGTCTGAGCATCTGTACTATTACCCACAAGATGATACCGTAGCTAAGCCACGCGTGGGCATAGGCATAATAGGTTACAAGAGCAGCGTGTAAGTTAGTGGATTTCTTAATCTCTCGTAGAGCGTACGCAAAGCTAGACAGTTTACCTCTTATCTTTTTAATATGTGACTTCCAATTTAGATGGGTATCAACTACTAGTCCAAGCAGAGGAAACTCGTCAACCACCTCTAATTTAAAATGTTTGTAGGAATAATTTATGTCTAATGGGGGTTTTTGATGCGGATAGTAAGTCATTATTTTAGTTTTTTCATAATTAATTTGTAGGTTGTGGTCATTCATCCAGTTAATAGTTTTTTCGAATATAGAGTTTAATGTGTTAGTTAAGTTAGAATTGTTTTGACATATTGTGAGAAGAGAGATATCGTCAGCAAATAAGATACACGGCTCGTTCATAACTTTTGGTAGGTCATTTATGTAAATTAAAAATAAAAGACATCCGATGACGCTACCTTGAGGGATTGAAGCGTTTAGCAGTTTACTTTCAGAACGGATATTTTCTATTACACCTGTTTCATAATCAAAATATTCTATTTCAGTAAACTGCTCTCGGTTTTTTAAATAGGAGGCGAACCATTTATGAGCAATACCACGTATTCCTATGCCATGTAACTTATTTAACAGTATATTGAATTGAACTTTATCATAGGCTTTTGTCATGTCTAGTAGTATTCCGACAGCGTATTTTTTATCATTTATTGCGTTTAAAATTTCGTTGATGTATTTATAAACTGCTAGAGTAGTTGACCTATTTTTACGAAAACCATTTTGGCAATCGTCGAAAATTTTATATTTTTCACAAAAAACAATAATGCGATGGTACATTGCTTTCTCAAATATTTTTGAGGCGGTTGGTAAAAGAGCTATGGGACGATAATGATTTGGATCTGTTTTAGTGTTTTTTTTGTGAATAGGTTTAATTATGGCTTTTTTTAAATAATCTGGGAATGTGCCTTCATTAAAGGATTGATTAATTAAAATGGTGAATGGTAAAGCCAGTTGATCTGCGCATTTTCTTATTAAAGAAGGTGGAAGTTCGTCTATACCGTGACTATTTTTGTTTTTCAAAGTTTTAATGTAGTTATGTATTTCTTTATAAGTGGCAGGAGCTAGAAACATAGAGTTTTGCGAGGGGTGTACAACGGGTCGCCCGCGAGGTGGCGCGCGCGCGTCGTCGCTTGCGCCAATTTGTGCGAAGAAATTATTAAAAGTGTTGGCTATTAGTTTTGGGTCTGAGGACAAAGTGTCATTTATTTTCAACTTTATATTACTTTTATCTTTTTTTTGTTTTTTATTTGTACGTTCTTTTATGATATCCCACATAGTTTTTATTTTATTAGAGGATTTATTTAATTTATTAATGTATTGTAACTTTTTTGCTGTACTAATTGTGTTTTTCAGAATTTTTGCGTATTTTTTATAGTGTTGTTTAAGAATATGATTTTTTGACTTGATTGTCAGTGTTTTTAATAGCCTTTTATTTTTACAAGAAAGCTTTATACCCACCGTTAACCATTGTTTGTTGTATTTGTGTTTTAATTTTACTAGTTTTTTAGGTATGCATTGGTTTAACGTATTTATCAATATTGTACTAAAAATCTCATAATTTGCGTTTATATTTTGTTTCTCAGTTAAAACATTATTCCAATCTATTGTATTTAATTTACTTTTAAATTTCTCAATATTAGTATAATTAAAAAGCCTTTTATTTGTTTTCCACTTCATCTGTTGTGGGGGTGTCTGTGGTAGTTTTAAATTAAGTATTGTTCCACTATGGTCTGAGAAGCCTAATTCTTCAACTTTAGCACTTAAGTTTTTGGTTTGGAAATTTGTAAATATGAGATCTAAGCAAGTAGATGTTGATTGTGTAATATGTGTGGGTTGTTTTATGTGTTGTGTAAAGTTGTGTTCACTCATGAGGTCTAAGAATTGTCTTGTTTTAGAGTTATTTTTAATAACATCAATGTTAAAATCTCCTCCTAATACAATATTATATTTCCAATATTTGTTATTTATATATTTTAAAATTTTATTCAACTGTTCATAAAACTTTTCTTCCTCTCTCCTATTCCAGTACATAACAATCAATATCATATTACTGTGTGGTAGCTCAGTAGCACACACTTCTAAAATATACTCTATTGACATGTTGGTGATGTCTGTCCTCTCTATGGTTTCCAAATTATCCTGAGTCAGGATAGCAACACCTCCTCCTGCTCGGTTTGTTCTACAGTAAGATGCTGAAACATTATATTTATTAAATTGAGTTAAAGCTAATTTGTCATTGGTTAACCATGTTTCTGAGATGCAGATTGCTTGATGTGTTTTATTTTGATCAAGATAAGCTTCTAATATACTCCGTTTATTGAATAAACTTTGAAAGTTTTGAAATAATATTTGAAAGTCTGTGTTTTTAGTTTCGAAATGAATTGTTTTTTCCGTTTTGTTTACTGTACATGTCGCGCTGGTTTTTTTCACTGAGGTTTTTTTGTTTCGATTCGACTTGCACGTTATTGTCAGTAATGTTTTGGGTATCAATCTCTTTCAGATCTACAATTTTTCCCTCTATAACTAGTTTATTATTACGAATAACTGCATGCAGACCCTGTTTCCGCGCTGAAAACATTTCTTCTCGCATGTGAGCCCTCTCGTGTCGTTCTTTGGCATTCAAAAATTCAGAGATAGACAATCCGGTACCTTGAAAATAGTGGCTGTTTTGTAAAATATATTTTACCATTCTCTTGCTTATCAGTTCTACTACTAGCGGGCGATTTTTATTATTTCGTCGGCCAACTCTGTGTAAATCTTCTATGTATCCCATTGTGTTTAGTTGCAGTATATCATCAAACATTGCCATTACTCTGGAATGGAGCTCAGAATCAGCCTCTTTCAAATATTCTGCAAAACCGTAGATAACCACTTTTTTATTATTATTTTCAGGTATGTTTTGTGCATATAACTGCCCAGCTTCTTTTGTAAATTTAGTTTCTATTTCCTTAATTTCATTCTGTAGTATTTTGTTTTGTTTTATCAGGTCTTCCACTTTAGAATTAAGCAGTTGTATATCGGTTTTTCTTATTTCATTTTGCTTGAAAAGAACGGAAGTATCTTGTTTCAGTTCAAGTCGCAAGTTTGTAACTGCTTTTTGTATTTCCATTTGGATAACGTTTTGAAGTTCGGATATTATGAATTTATTGTTTTCTTCGAGTTTTGTGGATATGACTTGGCTCAGTGTTTGTAAAGTTATGTCTGATGCTGTCCCATTTGAAGTTGTATCTTGCGTGTCGCCCAGGAAACTCAGGTCTTCAGAGGTTGATGAGATATTAATGACATTCATTTTTCGCCTCATTGTTATATTGTTTATTTCAGGCTGCGCATCTTGAATTTCTTGCTTTTTTTCAGGGTCGTGTGGGCGTATAGGGGTGTTGATATTTCCTGTTTTAGGCATTTTACTCCTACATGTTTGGCATTTCCATGTTTTTTTACTCTCAATTGACATTATGTTATAGAATCGCTTGCTGGGGACATTTGCACATTCTAAATCATACTTCTCATAACATAGTGCGCAACATAGAAACTCTCTGTTCGGCAGTTTATGAGAACAACCTGCGCAAACGGAAGCCATAATGTTGTTGTAGTGCCCTCTAATGGCCAGCGACAGTATTAATTAGACGTTACTGTGCACCTAGGCGTAGCGATAATCAGTGCAAGATCCTGAAGGATCTAGTTTTGGTTTATGGCAGTAGATGGCGCTATTCTCAAGTATTATATAATACTCCAGTATTTAATAATGTAAATTTAGGTTATAATATTAAATTTCTCTTCGCCTACCTTGCTCGTCTATATCATTTTGTCTCATGAATCAAGACTTCGTCACTGCACTGTAATGTTTTGTTATTTTTCTTATTTATTTGTCACTAGAACACACTTTAAGTTCAAACACCAACCGTTTGCCGCCAGGCTAAATTTCACTATTCTTGCTGTTACTCTCGTGAATTGTTGATAACTATACAATTTATCGTTGCAGATCTTCAAGTGTTATGGCTTTCAGTTGTATTTTTCCTTAAATATGCTTGAGAATTATTTTTAAACTAGAAATTTTACGGAGCTGTTGTTTTACGCGCGCTCGTAGCGCCCTTTCTAGGTAGGTTCCATCTAATACGTGATTAATTTCGTAATTAATACAAATTAAGGTTGAGGGTACCAGGCCACGAGGAAGATCGCCAATGAGGTGGACTTACCAAAGTAAATATCTTAGATCATCAAATGGCTCATCATCACTACATGAATGCACATATAAGGCGGCCATTGCGGAGGATGGCGGCGTGTTGTGAAGCTTGCCACCACCACCTGAAGCGATGACCACGACCACTCTGTCAAGAGTGATACCGACAAAGAAGAAGAAGAAGAAGATAATTAATACATGCCATTTTTATGTAGGTGTAAGTATATTAACCATGAATTGATTTAGTATGACTTAATATTTATTTACTTTGTATGTTAGTTACTGTATGACAAATGTTATGTTTAGGCATGTAATTTCAAATATTTTACGCCGCGGGTGTACACCTGCCTTATCTCGACACACCTGGATATAATTATTCTACGCCCGATTTATGCGCCGGCGCAGTGCTCGTGTGTCCGTCTCTGAGTATGGACATAACTTTGTAACTAGCGTTAGTAGACTAAACTTTACAAGTGGGTGTTTTTTATTATTATTTTTTTATTCGACTGGATGGCAAACGAGCAAGTGGGTCTCCTGATGGTAAGAGATAACCACCGCCCATAGATACTAGAGGTCTAAGATAGGATACCTCAAGAGCCAGTAATTTCACCGGCGGCGGCGGCGGTAAAAATATAAAGTGTAAATCGCCTATTCATCGAGGTCTAAGGCGCTATACTCTTGACAGAGTGGCCGTGGCCGTTGGATGAGGACCAGCTGTGAACCATCATGACGGCATCGAGCCGGCGTAGGCAATTATATCAAGGACGCTGCCGAGATGGATTACTGCTCCTTTTTTCTACTATGACCGCACCGACTGTAATGCATAGTCGTATTGCAGTTGGAACTACTGCACTGTACAACTGCATTGTAACTGCAATACGACGTGCAGCCGGCTTGCAGTCAGTGTGCGGTTGACAGGACTGCACGGCAAAACAGCAAGCGGACTGCACAGCCGGTTTGCACCAATACTGCACTCGAACCGCCTGCGAAAAGTTAATTAGTTTGTAGCATTTTATGTGTTATTTCTTATCTAGTGGAAATTATTAAAAATACCACACTCCGGTAATTAATAACTATACGATAATTTGCAGTTAAAAAAGTAAAGCACTTAGATAAACAAGGCATTTAGCTAAACAAATCAAAAACAATGTAATTAATAGGTGCATGACTCCTAAGTGATGTACAGATTTTTTTGCTGTGTACCTACCTCCATTAGGTTAAACACTTGTATCTTGCGAAATTATAATAACAGCAATTTGTTCAATGGACCAATAAACCAACGAGAATGTGACATTGATTTACCATCACTTTTAAAGTCATCGTGTCCTTGAGGGAGCCGAATTACCGCTGTACCAAGTCTACTAACGCCACAAGATAACTAAGTCCCGCTCTCATAGATATCATTAATTAGAAAATGTTCACTCTAACTAAATGTTTGTATCTGTTTGTATTGATTCACATCCTATATACATGACGGCGGCCGATCGTAAAATCCGGCAGAACACGAAATTCCTAGGCATATCATGAAATGGCGCCATTTCATGATATGCCTAAAAGTTGGCCAGGCAAGATATGCCTAGGAATTTCATGATCTGCCTAAACTTCACTAGGCAAATCGTTAAACTGTGAGATTTTAACGATATGGCGGATGGCCCTTAGCCAATTCATGAAATGGTGCTATTTCACGATATGCCTAGGAATTTCGTGATCTGGCGGATTTTACGATCGCCCGACATACCTACATACAAAGTTAGCAAACTATGGCCAATTGATAATAAGTATCTTTTTCTATCCTCGACATTGGAGTCATAGATAGCTTGGATGGAACTACATTTAAAAAAGAAATGATTGATATCTTTACAAATATTGTAACTATGAAAGTAACTCTGTCGTGTCTGTAACCTTTTCACGCATAATCTGCTGAACCGATTTCGAAAAAATTATGTGTGGTGTTGGCAAATAGGGCCTCCCAAAATTTATATTGCCCTTGCCAAATTCAGGTCCAACGCCGCCCTGCTGGGAAGGACATATGATAGCTTTTATCTCTGAAAATAGCAAAGTTCCCGCAGGATAGCATAGACATAGCTATCATAAAGGTTGCGGGTGAGCAAAACAATTGTTTTTAGTTCATTGATTATCTCCGCAAAGTAACGCCTGATTCAATAAATGATTTAAAGACATTACCCTCCTATGTGTCGCACGGTCGCGTAATAAACCATTGTCAAATACTATCAGATGTAGTAGATAACCCATCTCACTCCGCAAACACGTGACGACCCTCATTCGCCCTGCGCAGACGCTGCGCGCACATCGTCTGATAAATAAATCAAAAACATCGCGGTGTGAATTTTGTACAATTGACTTGTGATAATATTTAAAAAAAAAATATGGTGTGTTGTGAGATACTTATTTGCTGACTAACGGTGGGTTTGATATATTTCGATGACTCTATGGTAATGTTGTGTGATTTTCACTCAGAATTCGGAATAGTTTTTTTTTTTAGTTTTACAACATTAAATTTGACGACCGGATGGATAAGTGGTTAGAGAACCTGACTACGAAGCTTGAGGTCTTAGGTTCGATTCCCGGCCACCATCTAGCTCGCTAATCCTGCCGTGAAGCAGCAGTGCTTGCACTGTTGTGTTACGGCCAATTCGGCGTGGAGAGTAAGACAGCCGGTGAAATTACTGGCACTTGAGGTATCCCACCTTAGGCCTCTAGGTTGGCAACGCATCTGCAATATCCCTGGTGTTGCAGATGTTTATGGGCGGTGGTGATCTCTTACCATCAGGAGACCCACCTCCTCGTTTGCCAACCTGTTGAATAAAAAAATATATATACTTGGATGAATAATACGAATGTTTGTTCTCGGGTCTGGGAATTTATCTATTATAAGCATCTATTATATATAAGTATGTTTCGCTGTTGCCACTAGGCAAGGCTAGGTACTATGGATACTAATCAATAGTAAGTACAAGCTTTGCTTAGTTTGGGACTAGTCAATTGGTGTCAGGTGTCCCATGATATTTTTTATTTATTTATTTATTAAACATTTAATACAAATTGCTAACGCAGAGTAGCACTGACCTGAGTTTACTATACGTGTTTGTTTAATTTCCATTAATTTCAAGGGTGCATGTAATAAGTAGAATGAAATTAGTTTCTCTAAATTCTAATGGCCTAATTTTTACTGTGTAAAAAAATCAAGAATTAGGATTTTTGGAGTTTTTAGGAAGTTTATCAATTGTATTTTGTTTCTTTTCTTTTGTGCAGTAAAGAGGTGGTATCCCTTAGACAATTCATGGAATGGCACCATTTCACGATATGCCTAGGGATTTCGTGATTTGGCGGATTTTACGATCGGCCGCCGACATACCTAAATGAATGAATGAAATGAATTTCGAAAAAGTCAGAGGTGCTGGCCGGGGTTTGAACCCACGGTTCTCTGCTTGAGAGGCGATAGGTCAAACCACTCGGCCACCACGGCTTCTTTATTGATTTTCATACACTACAATAACACAGCAAAAATAAATATGTAAATAAACAAGCAATGATGTAAAATAAAGTAAGCAATGTATGTAGGTTAAGCACCTATGCGACATAGTGTGTTTTTTGTAAAATTCTGCGATGATTTTGATACACTTAATTGGTGATTTTCAGAAGGTATTTTGATTGTCTTGTTCAAGAAATTATTTACTATACTCAAAACTCTTTTTTTTTCCCGAACGAATATCGTTCGCCCAAACATTTGCAAAAAATCAAGTAAGTATTGTTGTTTTCTTTCCATTTAATTCTGTCACTGACCTCACTGCCAAAATGAGCATATGAAATATTCATTATATATTTCAAAGGTCACATTATATTTCTCATTTTGTAATATACTATTACCTTGACCTTGAACCTTGCGCCTGCGAGAACAAAAGATCCAAGTTTGCAGGTGGTAGGACCTTGTGGAAGGTCCGCCCGGATTGCTACCACCATCTTGCTCGCTAATCCTGCCGTGAAGCAGCAGTGCTTGCACTGTTGTTTTTCGGCGTGGAGAGTAAGAACGCCGGTGAAATTACTGGCACTTGAGGTATCCCATCTTAGGCCTCTAGGTTGGCAACGCATCTGCAATCCCCCTGGTGTTGCAGGTGTCTATGGGCGGTGGTGATCTCTTACCGTCAGGAGGCCCACTTGCTTGTTTGCCATCCAGTCGAATAAAAAAATAAAAAAGTGCTATTTAGGCCCAGCACACACGGTGAAACGCAACTTCAACGAAACTGCAACTTCTAGTTACTTTTGAGTTTCATTTTAGTTTATGCCGTAGATTCCTTTGAGAGACCACACATGACGCAACTAGTTTGAAACCGGTTTGAAACGCGTTGCAAATCAGTCGCATTGAAACCGGTGTGCAAGAAACTCGTGTTTTGGCTTGGCGTCTTTTTCGGTGCTTTTATTGCACACCACCATTCCATTGTGACACGAAAATTAGTCATACATTTGGATAATTTTCGTGTCACAATGAAAAAAGTTAATGGAAATTAAAACTACGTGCTAACGCAGCTTTAACGGTGTGCAACTTTTTGGTCTTCACCCATTAAGCACCCCAGACTCATGAACAAACATTCGTATTTTTCATACAAATATCCGCTCTAACCGGGCATCGAACCTTGGACCTCTAGCTTCGTAGTCAGGTTCTTTAACCATTGGGCTACCCGGTGATGGTTAAACAGAAAAGATCTTTGATATAGTAAATTTGACCCTCTTTGTTAAGAGAATCATACCCAAAGGTGACCTGCACAGATATTTTCCAATTTCTGACTCAACCTGGACCATTTGTAAAGCATATATGGAAATTAGACAGTCCCTATGTTTTATTGTGTCTAGGGCAAAGCGTTCTTCCTAATCTGTATCTTTTCAACACCGTCCATGACGTTTTCTTGACAGTTACAAGTTGATAACGAATCAGTGACGACACAAACATGCCAGCAGTTAAAATATGTAAGAAATACAGGTGGCTCGAAAACAATACATGATAAATAATTTATTTGCACTATATGAGAATAGACTTACTCAACATTTTTATAACGCGAAGATGAACTTTCTTTTTCGATCATACTATATCTATGTAAATAAATATCAGACTGATACCGGATAGTGAAACTATCTCACTTTTTACAGATAAGAAGACGCAGGGAAAGGCAATAAAGATAAGCACTAAGATAAATGATCGACAAGTTAACACTTATGATATGAAAGAAGCTGCTACTATATATAATACAAATACCGTTTCAGTATCAGATCAAATAGATCGGAGGCAAGACACAGAGAGAAAAAAGTGCGTAATAAAATTTGGAGAAGACACTTTAGTTATGTTAATGCTTAACTTGTTAAGCTTTGTTTAAGACAAAGTAATAATAAGACTTGCAAGCTTAGATGCTGGATCATCAAACACTAAATAAGTAATTTATTGAAAAGAAAACACGACCAAATCAACAAAAACCGTCAAAATGGTACAAAGGGTGTCAGACGCTGATCCAGAAAAGAAGGTGCAGGAAGATGTATTTTCTACTCTATTAGGAAATTTCGGAAAATGGCAACTTATAATTTTCCTGTCAGTATGTCTCATCAAGTTGTCATCAGGATGGGTTCAGATGGCTATTCTCTTCCTTACCCCTAAAATAGTCTTCTGGTGCGAAGAGTTCAACACTAATGACACCAACTTTGATAGTGTCAGTAGAATAATAGTTTCGAATGGCACATGCTATGAGGACTGTATTAAGTATGGATATGACCCTGAGCCGTTCCAGAATACCATAATTTCAGAGTGGGATCTGGTCTGCGAGAAGTCCTGGATGGCTGGTTTTACCCAAATGGTGTTACAGTTTGGAGTTCTAACCGGCAGTATCGTTTTTGGATTCCTTTCGGATAGGTGAGATAAATACTGTATTTTTAAATCAAACCTGAATATTTCTAAAGATGGTTGAGTTCTTTTAATCGAACATCCTTGTAAATTTTTATCAACATATCTTAATTGTGCTTGATATTTTTTGCCATATATCGGTCGATGTTCTATCTAAGTGTACTGCGTCAAAAAAGTAACTTTAATTTATCTGAAATCAAAAATCCGAAGACAAACCTTAACTGCAGCTTCTCTGCAGTAAAACTAACCCAGCCTTCTGCTGGAATATTTGGGACTGCAAGACTTGAATATGTCGGCGGCCGATCGTAAAATCCTCCAGATCACGAAATTCCTAGGCATCTAATGAAATGGCGCCATTTCATTATATGCCTAAAAAAATAAAAATTTAGGTACGACGAGCGAAGCGAGGAGATCGTTAGTAATGAATTGTCGACAACCAGATTTATACGGGCATATCGTGATATTCTGATAAAAATTTACAGCGAAGCTGAGTAGTAAATTGGCCAAATCATGAAATGGCGGTGTTTCATGATATGCCTAGGAATTTCATGATCTGCCTAAACGTCACTAGTCAAATCGTTAAACGTTGAGTTTTGAACGATATGGCGGATGTCCCTTAGCCAATTCATGAAATAGCGCCATTTCACGATATGCCTAGGAATTTAGTGATCTGGCGGATTTTACGATCGGCCGCCGACAAAAACATTGCGTTTGGAATGACGTAATTCGTAACATTCAGTAGGTAATTTTATTTGAGCTATGCCTTAAAATTTCATTAGATAGACATTTTACTCAAAAAAAAATTGTGTTTGAGAGTATTCCAATCCAATTGTATGGCAATCTCTTTCTTTATTACCACAAACTAAACATTTTTGGAATGTACTTGATCAAGATTTAAATGTTCTTACAAGTCCTCCATAATTCATTGAATTCAATCTTGGTAAATTTGTAAAATTTAAAAATCAACATCGGTATTTAAAAGAACATTTATTTTTGTTTCGCAATATTAAGTGAACACAAATCTTCATTTTTTAACCGAAATTAAATATTATACACTCGTAATTCTGAATCTCCCATTTGTCTTGCAGATACGGCCGGAAGAACACCTTCCTCACCTCCATCGCCGGCCTCATTTCCTTCGGTTTCTGCGTCCCCTACTCCCCAAACTACATCATCTTCACCGTCATCAAATTCTTTCTCGGCTTCTCCGTCGCTGGCACCATGGTCATCTCCTTCGTCATCGTCATGGAGTCAGTCGGGCCAAAATACAGAGAGGCTTTTGGCTGTGTGTTCCATATCCCTTTCATCCTTGGTCATTTGACTGTTCCTCTCTTCGCGTATTACTTCAGGACTTGGAATCAGTACTGCTTGTCGCTGGCCATCCCTCAGCTGATCTACTTGAGCTATTTCGTTATAATGACGGAGTCTCCAAGGTGGCTGGTCAGTGTCGGCAGGGTTGACGAAGCTACGACTATCATGAAGAAAGCTGCTAAAATGTAAGTGCTAGTTTTGTTAAGTATCCTAGTATTTCTTTATTTATTATAGATGAGGGCAATGAGGGTTTTCACAGAGGCGAAATATCGCTAGATGGCGTTAGAATCGTGAGGTCCGTTTCACCCCCGTGAAATGAAAACCCTCATTTCATCAGCGTTTTAGCAGCGTGCGATTATTTAATGTTAGTCGGAGTTATTGTTGGCTTAGAATGTACGACCTAATAATCCACGCCCTGATAATTCGTGCCCACATTTAATTTTTACACCTCACTAATATTTTAAACTCGAAAGTTTGTACGGATGTTTGGATGAATAGATATTTGACCCTCTTTCACGCAAAAACTACTGAATGGATTTTAAAGACTTTTTTCAGTAATTATTATACTTACCTACTGATCGTACCTACACAGAATATCACATCTTTTTATACCGATATAATTATTATTATTATTCCCACGGTATCATGATAAAATCTTAAAATGTCAACTGCTGCGGGGCTCCTACGAAATTCGCGTCGTTCCGTCCCTCTGACGCTTATACTATTTAATACGGGAGTGAGAGGGACGGTACAGAACTTCGAATTTCGGAGTAGGTCCTCTGGGTTCAGTCAGGGTTCTGAAATTGAACACTTTTGTTTTCAATATAAAACCACAACGTAACTTGGGAATTACTTGATTCCGGAATTGCGTAAAGTTTGTTACTTAGGTACTTGACTCCTTCACGCTAAAACGGCTGGACGGATTTTAACAAAATTTGGTGTGTAGATAGCTGAATGTCTAAAATAATACATAGATTATTACTTCATCCTCACCACCTTGATGGTTGGCAATATTAGCACCGTCCGCTTTAAGTGAAACTTTTTTCTACGCACGACAAAAATGTGGAACCAGCTTCCTGGGACAACATGCCCGGAGGTAGAGGCACAGGGCGGACACGCCATACAAAATAAGCGTTCTGGAATCTACATAGGCACGACGACGTCTGTACACGCGTCAATGTGTGCGTAAGACACACAGGGCTGACTATCGCAAAACCCTAGTACTATAGGGTATGTAGGTATGGCTTAAATGTGTAAATAAATGTAATCGTTAATCATATATTTTTATTTAAACCTACTTAAAATGTGTCTGTCTATGTATTTAAGCATTATTATTTTACATTACAATAAATATATGACTACAAACTTGAACTAATTATTCGGTACCTAATTAGTTATTTCATGTCGTATTAATCGCGATACTTTTAGAAAGCATTATTATTAAGAAAAGGAAGTAGGCAGGGTAGGAACCTCAATTTCTCGCGCGCCCACTGACAAGTTGGCGCTTGCTCGCGGACTCACGGCCACCGAGCCGAGCAATGAACTCCTTTTCTTATCTTTGGCTGTTGACAAACACCCATACAATGCACAGTATATCACCATTTCGCAAAGTTATTGCTCCCGAACTTAGTGCCGTACGACGGTGCGGCCGACATACATCGCGTTGCGCGCCGGACTGCTTTCCTACGGTTTTCCTACAATCTGCGCTTGAGGGGTGGGGTAACTCGAACCGGTGCGGGGCGGAGCGTGTCCATTCTGTATGCCAGTACATATTATATATTCTGTGGTAGAGGTACAACTTAGGAATCTACCGAAGCCGCATGTGAACACTAGTGGTAAATAAGTAAATTATCAGCTCGTGCATTATTATTAGGTTGTACATTCAGTGAAGTACATTTACCACACCTCGTCTCTGGCGTGAGCCAAAATTGTCTCAACACATAATGCGGGCAGTAAACGATCAATTGTACATAAATAAATAAATAAATAAATATCATGGGACACTTGACACCAATTGACCTAGTCCCAAACTAAGCAAAGCTTGTACTATGGATACCAGGCAACGGATAAACATACTTATATAGATAAATACATACTTAAATACATATTAAACACCCAAGACCCGAGACCAAACATTCGAATTATTCATACAAATATCTGCCCCGGCCGGGAATCGAACCCGGGACCTCAAGCTTCGTAGTCAGGTTCTCTAACCACTTGGCCATCCGGTCGTACATAACATTAAGAGTATTGATAGTAAATGTAATTGTTATCAAAGATGTCATCGGAAACGCAGAATCCCACGTGGCTAACCACTTGAGGATAATAGATATCATTACGATATCGTTTTATCAATGATTTGAGTGATGGATAAGAAATAATGCAAATGTCTAAGGTCAATGATTATAGGTTCAAACTACCAAAGGGGTGGTCATAAATCACGAAAATGAGATTCAATATTATTCTCTAGAGTAATCTCACGAAATGTCATCAGATGCGTATGAAAATAGGCTGAAACCACCACGTGATTTATAAACTATAATCTACTATTATTTACTAAAATTGACCCCCAGACTTGACGATTAGGATTTATGATGACATTTCATGAGATTACTCTGGAGAATAATTTAATCTCATTTCAGCTTAGCAAATTATTTAGCAACGCCGTTCTGCGTTTTTGTTTTCCTTGTTAATTAATGCCATGTCACTATGACGTTTACTGTGAAATGGTTCCATGGTGGCTCATGAATTGAAATCCTTGACTGTACCTTAACGATGTTCCGAATTACTTTTATCACCAAGTAAATCACCTCTTTGACAACGCAATATCCGCGACAGGCTTCGTCAACAAAACAAATTGTAAATCCACGTCACTCCTACCTTAAAGGCCGGCAACGCACTTGTGACTCTTCTGGCGCTGCAGGTGTCCACTAATCGCTTACCATCAATATATAAAAAGCCTTTAACTGCTACCAAACAAATTTTGTGTCATTGTCATTTGTGATACTTTCAGTAAGATCTGTCTATGGCAATACACGGTTTAGATACATTATTTATCTAAGATATCTCGCGTCATGAACTTTTATAGTTATTTAGTTATGTCAATATTTTCCTCTTCACAGATAAGACTAAATCACTCAAATATGCAAACACTTGAATATTATTCCTTGTATCAAACAAGGTAACCTTGTCCTTATTTCATTGTTATTTTGTTATTTTTATTGGATTTAGTCCAGATCCAGATAACAGATTTGGTTGGTTTTTTAGAAAAATATGGCTCTGTCCATTGGAGGACAATTTTGCCAGTGTCTAGTAGGTTTTGCCGTTGTACGGTAAAAAAATCTAGAAAACGAAATATGAGAGGTAATGGTGGATGAACGGTGATTTAATCTTGACAGCGAGGAAAACTTGTATATCAACAGATTTGAATTGAAGGATTTGCGCGTGACAATGTGGTCGCTTGTCGCTTGACGAGATGAGGTTGTGTTCTGTAAAAATTAACGCGAGTCATTCAATTTGAATTCACCTGGGTCAGTGTGAACTAATAAATGAAAGGAATATAGAAACATTATAAGGTTCTACAATCTTGAAGTATGAAGATATCTGATAAAAGTTTGAATAAATTATCTTAATTTTTTTATGTCTGTCCGTTTATGTCAGTAACCCTCGGTGGGCGAGTCCAATCAGCAAATATTTTATATGGTAGGGGCAAACGAGCCAAAGGGTCACCTGAAGGAGAGCATTCAGTGAAGCCCTTGGAGACCCAAGTTGAGTTATGAATGCGTTGCCGGCCCTTTGAGAAAAGAGGGGCTCGTTTTTTGAAGATCCTCACTTTGTACCTGTATAGAAATACTGACGCTGCAAGCTGATTCTCTGCAAACTGATCAAGCTGCAAGCTGATCTAAACACTCTCTTATTACCTTGGCATTAGAGTCGTGTATCATTTTGAGCACCCTAGCACAGCTTTTGCAGGTGGTAGGACCTTGTGCATGGTCCGCCCGGATTACTACCACCATCTTGTTTGCTAATCCTGCCGTGAAGCAGCAGTGCTTGCACTGTTGTGTTTCGGCGTGGAGAGTAAGACAGCCGGTGAAATAACTGACATTTGAGGTATCCCATCTTAGGCCTCTAGGTTAGCAACGTATCTGCAATACCCCTGGTGTTGCAGATGTTTATGGGCGGTGGTGATCTCTTACCATCAGGAGACCCACTTGCTTGTTTGCAATCCAGTCAAATAATAAAAAAAACATCATCTACTTCTGCTGCTGACTACAAGCTTGTAACACCCTACTGAGGATCACAAACGTTCTAAAATCTTCTTGTACTCTCCAGGAACAACATGCCCACTGACAAGGTGGAAGAAACCCTCAAGAAGTTCTCCCACGAGCTGATGACGCGGGAGGGTCCAAAGGTCAACTACTCCGACCTGTTCCGTCCGTCCATGAGGGTCAAGACTGTCTGCTGCTGCCTGGTGTGGTTCATCACCGGGACCACCTTCTACGGTGTGAACCAGTACATCAGTCAGACAAGTTCCAATGCCTTCGTGAGCGTCAGTGCTGCCGCTGCTGTGCAGGTGAGGGCAGTCAACAGTTTATTATCCCAATTAAAAGACTAATTTGATTGCTTAGTAGCGACATCTCTTGTCTGGGTGAGCGGTTGGTTCCGAAAGAGTGTGACGTCTGTCGACGCCACATAGATGTCGCTAGTGCTGCTGCTTAAGTAGCAAAGTAGAAATAAGCAACCTGAGATATGTCATCATCATCCCAGCCTATATACAGTGGTGGTCATGTAATTAAGAACGATTTGAAGTTCCAGATTATTTTTAACTAAATCATGTCATGTGTAGTCGTGGTTCCTTCTTAGAAGTAACTAGTTACGTTATGAAATAGCCACATGAATAGAGCAAACGGGATTGAGAATAAATAATAAAATTGCTGACATTTTTTTACAAATTTTGTTTTTATTCTCTTTAGTAACAAATTAAAATAGTAATGAAGCTGGACAAATAATTAAGAACGATTTATTGAACTGCTCGAAAGTTTTTTTATTTGAAACTTAGATTAACTAAATCACACTAACGTGAAGTTTGTACAGAAAAAAAAAGGAATTTAATACATTGTAACTAAAATTTATAGTTAGTAGCATGTCCACAGCTTTTTATTACTGCCTTACACCGGCGAGGCATTGAATCTATCAATTTTTGACATTTCGCAAGAGAGATAGAGTTCCATTCTTCTAAGAATACGTTATACAGTTCTCTTAAATTGCCACACTGTCGATTTGAAACCTTTTTCTTGACTTCGCACCAAAGATGCTCTATTGGGTTAAGATCGGGGCTGTTGGCTGGCCAATCTAAGACAGAAACTGATTGCGATGTGAGGAATTCCTTAACGGTACGTGCAGTATGCTTGGGATCATTGTCATGCTGGAATGTCCAAATAACCGGAAGCACGCCTTCAGCATATGGTAACATTGTTTCTTCCAGTATGTTTTTGTATTTAAATTGATCCATGTTTCCTTCTATCAGCCTAACAGGTCCAACACCATGTCCAGAAAAACATCCCCAAATTTTTACATTTCCCCCGCCATGCTTTAAAGTCACTTTTGTGTACTTTGGGTCGAATGCTTTATTTGAAGGCCATCTTACATATCGTTTGCCATCAGAACATACCCTATTTATTTTTGTCTCGTCAGAAAAAAGAACGTTTTTCCACTGTCTGACTGTCCAGTTTTCATATCTTCTTGCAAATGCAAGCCGGGCTTGCCTATGACACCGTTTCAACATAGGCACCTTCCTTGCTATCCTTCCGTGCAACTTTTCTTCTACCAAACGCCTTCGAATAATGCGTGCCGAGATTGCTGAAGGGTTGTTTTCGCCAAAATATTTTTTTCTTAACTCATTAGACGGTATTAGACCCTTTAAAAGGATTTTGTTTTGCCAAACGAAAGATATTTCGATCATCTCGACGAGATGACTTTCTTTGTCTAGGTACACGCGGAACATTTGAAGTAGTTTGATACTTGGCAAAATGCTTTATGGCGTGGAAAACCATAGTTTTTGAACATTGCAGATGATCGGCTATGTGTTTATACGACCAATTCTTGTCGCAAAGTTTTAGTATTACTTCTCTTGTAGATTTATCACAACTTTTATTTTTGCCTTTAAGACTTTTACGGCACTAAATGGCGCCAAAATTATTCGAATAATAACCTAAAACCACAAAGCGGCCGTCCGTTCTCTATATAAATTTGAATAAAAAATAAACTATTCAGCGTTCTTAATTATATGACCAGCCAGTAAGTAGTAATACTAGGTTTAGATGTAATGTATAAAGTTTATATATTTATTTTTTAGCCAATTATATGTATAAATGAATTTACCGCTAGTACGGAAAAGTTTTACGATACCGAGAGAAGTACAAAAATATACATGCAGTTAGTAACACTTGTCAGTTTGAAAAAATCTTCTCTATAAAAAATCGTTCTTAATTATATGACCACAACTGTACGTCCCACTGCAGGGCATAGGCCTCCCCTCAGAATGAGAGGGCTTGGGCAGTAGTTCCCACGCGGGCCCAGTGCGGATTGGGAACTTCACACACACCATTGAATTGCTTCGCAGATTTGTGCAGGTTTCCTCACGATGTTTTCCTTCACCGTAAAGCGCGTGGTAAATTTCAAATGTAATGCCGCACATGAATTTCGAAAACCTCAGAGGTGCGAGCCGGGGTTTGAACCCACGATCCTCTGCTTGAGAGGCCACAAGTCAAACCACTCGGCCACCACGGCTTCAATCGGCTGAGATATGTATGCAAAGGAAAAATTCGTGTCTAGATTCCTGTCCCTGTCCAGCAGTGGTGTAGGGGTTATTAGCACGCAGCACGGAATGCCCAGTGCTGGTCTCTTTTTCTGGTTTTTCTGTGCATCCATGTCTCAGTTTGTATTTTCGATATGGTTTCACGGGATACCCGTAAAAGTATCAAATTTGGAGTTGAAATAAAAAATAAAAAGACTCCAAAAAAAACAATCATAAATTTATTATCCCTCTATTCCAAACCAGACATGGCGAAACTATAAGGGTTCCGTTTTTGTTTTTGCCATTTTGGCTACGGAACCCTAAAAAGGAAAATTCAGACTCCATTATTTTTAAAAGTCGCTTAACTAATGTTGTTCAATTTGACAAGGACGATCTGGGCATTTTCGTGTATAAATTTCCCTTTATTTATTTTTTCACTTAAAAAAAATATGGTTTTTCCTACTCAGAATCAAGAACACAAACGATTCCGAGTTTAAAAACCCATTTTATCATACAAAATTTTATAAGTCAGTTTTGTTACACCCGCCCGGGCGCCCATACTAAGTGTATGAAAAAAAATGTAACAAAACTGTAATATTTTTTTGGTGTTGTAAACTCGGAATCGATTGTGCTCTAATTCTGAGTAGCCACACCACACGCGGTAATAATCATTTTCGGTATTTTGTCCTTTTACCAAATGATCCTGTCGTCCCCTTACAACCAGAATCGCTTAAAGTCACTTTTGGGCAAAACTGAGTTAAATATATCGTTAGAATGTACTTTCCAAGATCTACATGCTGTTGAAACCCGTTTTACTGTACGATACTCCAATACCGAGTTACGTTTTTCTTAAGCTCACTTAAAGCCGATTTTTAAGAAAATCAACAGCCAAAAACAACTACGCGTCGGTTAAACAGCATTTTTTTATTTTTACAACAGCAAAATATTTTAATGTCAAACAAGCGATTTTGGAATGTTAAGATTTCAATAAAAATGCAATTTGAGTACTGCCTAAAAGTGCTAAAATAATGTTAGTAGGTTTGGCCTGTTCAGCATTACTTTATATTTCAATTATTGCAACAGCGAAAACAAACTAAATATAATATAGGCGACATTGCTTGTAACAATGTTTGCTTCAACCATAAGAAGCGCTACAGCCAAAATCGCTTAAGTATCGCTTAGACGTTTCGCGCTGTATTGTAAAGTAGTGTGCACTTTGTCTAGGCTAGCTTAGTCGGTTCGGACACGCTTGAAAGCACGATTAATAAGAATAGAATAAGTAATTTGTTAAAACTTATTTAGGTAATTATAGATCTGTTCACTAACGAAAGTCCGCCCCTCCACATTCTATAAGAATTGTAATTGTAAACGTATCCGTACGACAAGTCTATGTGTGCGTAGCTCGAACTTGTCCTTATGGCTTCAGTCGCAAGCGTACCGTCAGTCACGCACACTAAGACTAAGACAATGTGTAAGTACTTAAGAGGTTTACTCGTGTACATTAATAATTAGCTGTGGAGGGGCGCGCCTTCGTGAGTGAACAGATCTATGTATAACAGCGATTCCGTAATTTAACAGTGTTTTTCTTTCAGGTGACGATAAGGAGCATGGATATTCAGGTTCGATGAACTAAATAGAAAAACATTATAACCAGATCCAGCAGACCGTCAGAATGAACCGTGATTGTCATTTAGATAACCTACTTATTTACTACTTCGTATCGTAGGTACGTCGTATCAATGAAAAGCTTATCACGGCATAAAACATTTACGTAGTCACACATTTTCATTGTTCTTGGCTTAGGTAATATTAATTATCCATGGCTGGTTTGAGTAGCCACAGCTGAGACAAGCAGTGATGAAGAAGAAGACTGATGATTATTACCATTAAGGTTATTTTTCATCACTGCTTGTCTCAGCTGTGACTACGTCCGGCACACGCTCAATAACGTCTTCATCACAGGCCAGTGCAACCAGCCATGGTGAATCTCCGGTATAACATTTTTTTTGTAAAAAGTAATTAAATCTTCATTTTTTTACCTGCGCTTATTGGCAGTGGATTAGTGTATAGCTTTTTAATGCAGGTAGTTTAAATTCCTCTACTGAAAGAGGTTCAACAGAGTTTGGATTCGATTTTCTGTTGCCTTGTCTTGTTCGACGGTTGGTTTGCAAAGTTACAGGCCTGGTATCAAAACTCAAAAAGTCAGACGACATGTCGTAATTGATAAAAATATTACCTATACAAGAACAATGAAAATGTGTGACAACGTAAGTGTATTATGCCGTGATAAGCTATTCATTGATACGACGTACCTACGATACGAAGTAGTAAATAGTAGGTATCTAAATTACACTCACGGTTCATTTCGACGGTCTGCTGGATCTGGTTATACCTATGTTTTTCTATTTAGTTCATCGAAACCTGAATATCCATGCTCGTTATCGTTTTGATGAAGAAGAAGGCTGATGGTTATTACCATTACGGTTCTTTTTCCATGACTGTTTCAGTGGTTACTTTGAGCCTTGAGACGCTAAGTGCCTTTTTATTAAAATGTTTGAATAAATATGTTTTTTGTTGTATGCATGTTATCAAAAGTTCTATAATTAAATGTATTAAGCAGCACATATGACATTAAAGGAATAACGTAATATATCTCACATATACTAGAAATATAATACTATATTTAAGACTAGCTCGCTAGTTTTCATTTATTTATGTTTTTGGGCTATTTGGTACCTATTTGTTGAAATAGATTGATGGAACTCTTTCGAAAAAATACAAGTTATATGTCTTTGAATGATAAAAAAAAAACAGAATAATGCTACATTGCATATAAGCTAGAAAAACAGAAAAAAAAAGCCTAGAGTCAAAATACTTAGAAATATTTTGCACTATTAAGCGCGCTTAAGAGGTAAATTCCGATTTGTGTACAGCCAATAGCTCTTATTTGCGCTGAGACTTAACTAAAAACTTAAATTGTATAAAACATGTAAGCATTTTAACATGTTATGGGTAACATGTTATGGATAAACAGTATGCCGTTTTAGCTTATAGTCATCAAATGGAGATTTCTTTAAAAGTTGCCTCCGTTTTGGAGCGATAAAGTTACTTTTTTTAATTTTTGGTAAGGTCAGCTCTTATTCGGCTTGGCTTTCGTAGTACGGTGTCATTAATTATTATAGTCGATTATAATTCTAAACTATACTATAAAATTATAGTGTAGTTTAGAATTATTATAGTATAGTTTAGAATTATAATCGACTATAATAATTAATGACACCGTACTACGAAAGCCAAGCCGAATAAGAGCTGACTTTACCCAAAAATTAAAAAAAGTAACTTTATCGCTCCAAAAACGGAGGCAACTTTTAAAGAAATCTCCATTTGATGACTATAAGCTAAAACGGCATACTGTTATCCATAACAAGTCACGTCACAGCGCCATCTATCGAGAGCAAAGTCAACCTATCCGCAGACTAACTGTGAAGGGAAGGAGACTTATTTGTTATTCAGGTATTGACATGGTAAACAACGTTTAACTACTTGATAAAGCATTTTAAAATGAGTACACTAAGTATCACTGACCCTTGTTTCGTACAAGAACAAAAATTGTTAGTTCGTAACTGGTTTCGTAAAGAACAAAATAGTTTTCGTTCGCTGTCGTTTTCGAACAAGATCGAAAAAGTTTTCTTTCGCAACTGCAGGGCTATTACGAAACTCGAAGTTCGTATCGTACCGTCCCTCTCGCTCTCGTATTAAATTGTATAAGTGTCAGAGGGATCGCACTACACGAACTTCGAGTTTCGATTTTCGTAGTAGCCCTGCTGGTTACTAAACTCCGATTACGTACGCGGCCGAAGGGTCGCCACATAAAAAAAGCATTAGTTTTTTATTTCTCCTGCTCACCGATAGATGGCGTGGTGCAGCAACTTGTTGAAGGTAACGGTGTGCTATGTTTTATGTTAACGGTATAAAAATACCATTACCAATATTATTACATTACATTAGTAAAAGAAGGAACATGGGACAATTTGCAGTCCTGTCTGTGTGCTTCAACCCAGTACAGTAATCCTTCAGTCATTTTTATTTGCGCAAGACGCACAAGTTGGTTGATATCCATATTTACTAGATTACAAAGAGGCCAGATTTGGATTTTTGGATGTTTGTCACGAATTAACTCATAAACTACTAGATCGATTTTAAAAATTCTTTCACTGTTAGAATGCTAAATTATTCCAGTGCCATAGGCTATATTTATTACCAGAAAAAATGAGGGTTCCGTACTACAACTTCAATGTGCCTCAAAGTGTAAAAAAGTTGCCATAGAACATGCGCTGTGGAAACTTGATGATAGAACAAAAAAGTGTTCTACAATATTAAAGAATATATCAATATCTACAAAAATCTTCGCGATAAGTACCATACGTCCAACTATTGTAGTTATGTCACTATAACTACTTTTTTACATTTTAAAAGTTGACAGAAATGGCGACTAAAATCAGACCATGTTATCCATACCTTTGTATCCTTATCCAAATAAATAATTTTATATTCAAGATAGTTTCAATACCTGTAGATTGCTTTTTGAATTGTTCAAATCGGACATTCCATTCAAAAGATATTACGAAATCAAAAATATTAATCTAACCAAAAAATGCATTTACTCTACGTTGACGCGCCCCGGCTTCGTGCGTGTCGGGTGTAGTTTTTGGAAAATTGAGCAGAAAAATGTGTGTGAAGTGCCCTTGATTAGAGACCTTCTTACAGTTCTGTGCCCAAAGGGTAATAAAAGCGGGACCCTATTACTAAGACTCCACTGTCCGTCTGTCTGTCTGTCACTAGGCAGTATATCATAAATCGTGATAGCTAGACAGTCGAAACTTTCACAGATGATGTATTTCTATTGCCGCTATAACAACATATACTAAAAACAGAACAAAATAAATGTTTAAGGGGGGCTCCCATACAACAAACTTGATTTTTTGCTCGATATTAATAACGGCAACAGGTAGTTGCTTGAAATATTCACAGAATATTTTATTTGTATAAATGTACTTTAAAAATAAATAATTCAATTAAATTTAAAATAAAATAAATATTGAAGGTGGGCTCCCATACAGCAAACATGGTTTTTTTTGCCGTTTTATGCTAATGTCTAATTGTGTAGGTACGGAACCCTTCGCACGAGAGTCCGACTCGCACTTGGCCCTTTTTTTTACTTTGCCCGTGCGAAGCCTTCAATCAGTTCAATAATAAAATTCTCCTTCTGAATTCTTCTGACTTGTTTGGCGATAGAAAACATAAAATAGGTAAACATTTCTCACGAGTCATGCAATGTTCGAATCATCACGTCACCACTGCTTAAGTGGCTAAATAAGAAACAAACAAGCTGAGATATGTGGTGCGTGGCCGTGTCGATATCTTTGCCCTGACTGTATTCCCGCGTGATGTTTCTCGCTGCACGTGGAAAAATCTTTGCATTTTTATTTCTCCTATTCGCCGATAGATGGCGTTGTACAACAACTTGTTGAAGGTAGCCGTGTGTTATGTTAGCTAATAGACTAGAAAAATTCTTGTTTGCAAACAAGCTAGTAGGTCTCCTGATGGTAAGAGATCCCCACCGCCCATACACATCTGCAACGGTATTGCAGATGCGTTGCCATTGCCAACCTTAAGGCAAGATGGGATACCTATCTCACCGGCTGTCATACTTACTCTCCACGCCGAAATACAACAGTGCAAGCACTGCTGCTTCACGGCAGGATTAGCGAGCAAGATGGTAGCAATCCGGGCGGACCCT
>NC_133491.1:1287578-1397394 GCF_025370935.1 Choristoneura fumiferana
CAAATCGGACATTCCATTCAAAAGATATTACGAAATCAAAAATATTAATCTAACCAAAAAATGCATTTACTCTAGGTTGACGCGCCCCGGCTTCGTGCGTGTCGGGTGTAGTTTTTGGAAAATTTGCAGAAAAATGTGTGTGAAGTGCCCTTGATTAGAGACCTTCTTAGAGTTCTGTGCCCAAAGGCTAATAAAAACGGGACCCTATTACTAAGACTCCACTGTCCGTCTGTCTGTCTGTTACTAGGCAGTATATCATAAATCGTGATAGCTAGACAGTCGAAACTTTCACAGATGATGTATTTCTATTGCCGCTATAACAACATATATACTAAAAACAGAACAAAATAAATGTTTAAGGGGGGCTCCCATACAACAAACTTGATTTTTTGCTCGATATTAATAACGGCAACAGGTAGTTGCTTGAAATATTTACAGAATATTTTATTTGTATAAATGTACTTTAAAAATAAATAATTCAATTAAATTTATAATAAAATAAATATTGAAGGTGGGCTCGCATACAGCAAACATGGTTTTTTTTGCCGTTTTATGCTAATGTCTAATTGTGTAGGTACGGAACCCTTCGCACGAGAGTCCGACTCGCACTTGGCCCTTTTTTTTACTTTGCCCGTGCGAAGCCTTCAATCAGTTCAATAATAAAATTCTCCTTCTGAATTCTTCTGACTTGTTTGGCGATAGAAAACATAAAATAGGTAAACATTTCTCACGAGTCATGCAATGTTCGAATCATCACGTCACCACTGCTTAAGTGGCTAAATAAGAAACAAACAAGCTGAGATATGTGGTGCGTGGCCGTGTCGATATCTTTGCCCTGACTGTATTCCCGCGTGATGTTTCTCGCTGCACGTGGAAAAATCTTTGCATTTTTATTTCTCCTATTCGCCGATAGATGGCGTTGTACAACAACTTGTTGAAGGTAGCCGTGTGTTATGTTAGCTAATAGACTAGAAAAATTCTTGTTTGCAAACGAGCTAGTAGGTCTCCTAATGGTAAGAGATCCCCACCACCCATACACATCTGCAACGGTATTGCAGATGCGTTGCCATTGCCAACCTTAAGGCAAGATGGGATACCTCCCAAGTGCCAATCTCACCGGCTGTCATACATACTCTCCACGCCGAAATACAACAGTGCAAGCACTGCTGCTTCACGGCAGGATTAGCGAGCAAGATGGTGGTAGCAATCCGGGCGGACCCTGCACAAAGGTCCTACCACCCGCAAAAAGTTTGTGTTAAATATGATTTATACTTAATTATATATTTTTGGATGGGCTAAGTTATCATAAAATTAGAATGTTCATAATTTGCTGAAATTATATCACGACACATTTCAATTTTTAATTTATAATAACAACAAGACATAATATTAAGATAACAAGGTGTTAATGAAATAACTGAAAATTTTAAAATTATGTAGTTTATTTCAAATCGAGAGGTATATCGATTACGAGTACACTATAATATTTAAAATCAGGTACTATGCGTTTATTTTAAATCCCTTTTTTACTGTGTAACATATGCTAATAAAATGCTTTAGCTAGGTTGCTTACTATTTAGATAATTAAATAATGATCGATTTTCTGTCAATTTGATCTTTTTCGAGTTAGAAATCAAGTGGAATTATCGACTTTAAGAAAAAAAAACGAATATTTTTAGAAATAATCATTGGGAAAGAGGCGTGGCCCGCTAATATAAATGCGAAAGCTCGTGTCTATTTGTTTGTTTGTTTGCTACTTCATCACCTCTAAACCACTCAACCGATTTAGATTAAATTCGGTATACAAATAGTTTCGAGTTTCGGAGAAGGACACATACGATAGTTTTTTTACCGGAAAATTGCAGTTCCCGCGGGATAGAGATAAATGAATTCTAAGCGGACGGCGTCCCGGGAACACTAGTATTTATGTAGTTAATCTAACAACTGTTTGTACCGTTTGACTTACTTATATTAATATTGAACTAATTATTTCTGTAGTATAATATATTTAAACAAAAACGAAATAAGTAACTTTGTTCGCCAACCGCAGAGGCGTCTTTACCTATAGTGCGTTGCACACGGGCGCAGCGGTGTTAGGGGCGCCGGCCACGGCACCTTGTCACACTTTGTACCTATTCCAATTTGACCGCGCTCTTCCTAGATGGCGGTAAAGTAATAATTGCACACGGGCGCTACATAGGCTAAAGACGCCGCTGGACAACCGGCAAATCATAGCTGTACTATTTTTAAATTAAATGTCATCTATATCATTATAATTCACCTGTGGTAACGAAATAAATATATTTGTATTTGTATGTTAAAGATGCCTCTTTTGTTTCAGATCCCGTCGAACTTCTTCGCAATATTCTGCGTGCGGCAGCTCGGTCGGAAGACGACCACCATCGCAGCCTTCGCTCTAGGAGGCCTCTGCATCCTAACGCTAGGGGTCGTCGGCGATGACTTCTGGACAGTGTTCACTCTAGGCACTTTAGGAGTCAGCTTTATCGCCATCGACGCAGCAACAATATACATTTACTCATCGGAATTGTACCCAACCGTTGTAAGGAATATGGGCATGGGTATCTGTTCTATGTCGATGAGATTCGGTTCCATGTTAGCACCCTTTATATCTAACTTATCTGTGACGATTCCATGGCTGCCAACCGTCATATTCGGTTTCGCGCCATTGATCGGCGCGGCTGTTTGTCTATTGCTGCCAGAGACTAAAGGTAAAAAGTTGCCAGATTCTTTTGAAGATATCTCCACTTAAACTTACTTGTAGTATGGAGGGAGGAGAACTGCCTCATGTACGGAACAGTAGCAAAGCTGTCCAAGTGTAAGCTGTATTAACAGTTCGAAATCCCTCCAGAGTGGCGCTAGTGTAGCAAGAAGATATGAAAAGCAGTTGTTGACAGCATGAAGAGCGTGGAGTTGAAAAATTTAAAATAGCATCTCAATCTCTTTCCTGTTTTTGACAAACAGTTACAGTTCTTTATTTTATAACAATGGTTATTGAATTTTATTAGTACCTACTATCTTTAGACTCTGGCCATTGAAGCTGTCCATGAGTAAAAAAAATACGTTGACATCATTTTTGTACACTGATTAACGATTTGATACTTAGGAATTGTTTACTTTTTCAGATATTGATATTATACTCGGGACTCTTCAAGCTGCATCGACATTCATGTAGTAATGTGTGAAAGTTGATGATGCACTAGGAGTACCTGGTAAATTTATGACCTTTGTCAGTGCTCATTTACGTAGTCCATACGCTTAGACCAGAGTGGCATTGAATATATCTTCTAACATTTTAATTCTAACATAATCTTTAAATTAAAATACAAACTGAAATAAAGATGCACAGAAAAACCAGAAAAATAAGACCGTCACTGGGAATCGAACCAGGTCCTCGGTATTCCGTACGGCTGCTATACCGCTACACTACTGATGGTCAACGTACTGACACGAATTTCCCCTATGCACCTCAATCTCAGCTTGTTTGTTCTTATTTAGCCATTAAACAGTGACGCTAGCGACATCTATGCCGTAGCCCTCATCGAGAAACTTTGACCATCAGTGGTGTAGCGGTATAGCACGCGGACGGAATACCGAGGACCTGGGTTCGATTCCCAGTGATGGTCTTATTTTTCTGGTTTTCTGTGCATCTATATTTCAGTTTGTATTTTCAATTTAGGTTTACGGGATGACCGTAAAAGTAAAAATTTGGAATAAAATAAAAAATACAAAAAGATTCCAAAAACAATCTTAATAATCTTATAACATTTTGCATTTTGAGATTGGTAGGAGATTAAACAAAAAATAATTTATTTATTCCTTACAGACGCATTAACAAAATTATCTAAGCCGGACTGGAATGACAATATTGCAATTTTGACAGGCTCAAAAATAATACCAAATTAAAGTATCGTAAAAAATGCGTAGACAGCTTTCGCTTCTTTTACCTGAGCGAATAATCGAGCGTCTTGACCGGTGGGTTATTATTATCCTCACGTTTAATAACACAACGGAAGGAAAAGTCTCAAGAATTTTGTTCACACTGTATTGTATATGTATAACTCTTTACTCTACAAAAACACATAAAAATAACAGTTTATATTGAGAGATTGAGGTACCTATTGTCTTTAGTTTATAAATAACTAGCCGTTACCCGGGACTCCGTCCGCGTAGAATTGGGTTTTTACTATGCCGCGGGAACTATGCAATTTTCTGGGATAAAAACTATCCTATGTCCTTCCCTGAGACGCAAACTATCTGTATACCGAATTTCATCTATATCGGTTCATTGGTTGAGACGTGATGAAGTAACAAACAAACAAACAGACTTACAAACTTTCGCATTTATAATATTAGTGAGATTTAATTCTGAGCATCACCTTTTTTTCAATAATAATTACTAAAACCACCTCAAATTGTAATGACAGACAACTTGCTAATGTAACTTTTTAGCGCCTTTCGACGTAGAGGTACAATTTACATACACAGAGCTGGTTCTTCTTTACCACTACCCTGTATAATTTTATATAAATAAATTGACAAGGTGGGACAACCCACAAGATGTAAAAGAATAGATATTATTATAATATATGAATTATTGTAAAATATAGGTTTAAAAACTTAGGTAAGTTATATTATTGTTAACTGTGATAAAAACTAGAATAAATACATGATATAGGAAAATACTTATTTTTATTTTTTTATGATGTAACAATAACAAAATCAATCACACAGTCCGCAAACTTGCTTATAAAGATTAGAAATTAAGGGTAACTGGTCCATTAATGACGTAAAATACTTGAATATGACAACAATTTTGTATGTAAACATTTAGTTTCTGTTTCATTCGTTTTCTACTATTTATGCGCGAGTCCCGGATTACAATTCACAATATATTTTGATTGCGTAGGTAATAAATTAAAATCACGTAAGATGTCGCTACTAGCACTGCTATCATCATCATCCCAGCTTATATACGTCACACTGCTGGGCATAGCCCTCCTCTCAAAATTAGAGGGCTTCGACGGTATTTCCCACGCGGGCCGAGTGCGGATCGGGAACTTCACACACACCGTAGAATTGTTCCGCGAGTTTTTACAGGTTTCCTCGTGGTGTTTTCTTTGACCGTAAAACTCATAGTACCAAAATGTCAAAAAAAATTGCACATTAAATTTCGGAGTCGCACGCAAGTCCGGATTTGAACCCACGATCTGCTTGAGAGGCAATGGGTCAAATCAGTAGGCCACCGCGCGGTTAGCACTGCTAAACGATATTTTAATTATAATATAAAAAAAACTTACCTAATATACACTAGTTTTACAACTTCTCACTAGCGCCACCTTACGGCTTGTTTGAACAACATCGCCACAGGAGGTAATATAGTGGGTTCAAGTAGCGACATCTAGTTTGCTTACTGAAACTTACCTAATAAGATTATGATATTTATGACTAATTTCAATACACATAAAGTGAAACACATTATAAGTACATAACAATTTAAGTGACCATAATTACAGAGGTAAAAAGCTACCTATTAGCTCCTTTTTAAGCCATTTGAAAGTTTAAACTGATAGAATACATTATACTTTATTTAACTATAAGTAGAGTCATTCACGATGATGCGTGCCGTGGTTTCTATTACAATGTCATTAATGTCTAATTTTGTCCAAAATCACGCGTCTTCGTGGATGACACTAGGTATAAGGCCAACATCGTATGTACAACTAAAACTCGACTGCGTAGTTTGTGTTTTTTTTTAATCACTAGGTTTTACGCCGTAATTTAATTATGCATATCCATCATTCTGCACCTCTCTCGCCTAAAGAAAACGGCGACTTCGCTGCTGTTCTCAGGTAAAAATTGCCACTTAATCTGAAAAATAAAATATTTCTCTTACAACATTTTAACGCTTATACATTTATAAAACTTTCACTATTTCGGACATGGAGATTAATGAGTTAAAAAGGAAATACTGATAACTATAATGTAGGAATCAGTATCAATATGGCGCCACTATCTACGTAATACAAACACGCTTCGGTTATGATAAATTTGTTCCATTTTTAAGCACTAAATAATATTTTTAATAAAATTATATTTTGTCTGTGGCAATAACAAATGTCAAAGTTATAAACGAAATATACTGAATGTTGACCTGAGAGAAGTTAACAAATGTTATGTGTTACGAATAACTAGTTTTAGCGCTAGTGCTAGCACATAAAGTAGACTGCTAAGTTATTTTAAGTATAGTATTTTCTCATTAGATAAAATAATCAATGTAAAAATGAATAATAATTGGAAAAATAATAAATGAGGTTTGGCCGCCTAACGATAACTTCTAGCGCCATCTAGCGTCAACAATAGAAGTTAAAAGCTACTAAATAAATGGGATCTTCGTCATATCTTTTGATATCTTTTGTGTCTACTCTTGTTTCTGATGTTCTGCCAATCGTTCAAAGGGAAGAGATCCCTTTAAGGGATAAAGTCGCCTTCGTACATCTCTCTTGTTAGGGCAAAACCTTGGATCATCGGTGATACTTGGTAAATCGGTGCTCATCATCATCATCTCAGCCGTAGGACGTCCACTCCTGGACATAGGCCTCCCCCATAGACCTCCAGTTGCCTCGGCTGGAAGCGGCTTGCATCCACCGTGAACACGCGACTTGAACCAGGTCATCCGTCCATCTCGTTGGAGAACCTTTCGGCCCTAGCGACCATCTGTTCTCCGTGCTATGCCCATTGCCACTTCAACGTTGAGCTCACATTAGTGAAATGCATGCAATGAGGGCTATCGTTTTTTGTCTCACTAGATGGCGCACTGTTGCGTGAGGTTTTTAAGTATGGCTCTCAAAGTCTGTTATTACGGGGCGTGAAATCATATTTAATACACCTTAAAACCGTGCCATAAAAATATCGAGCATGCCACAGTGTTGCATAGTCCCCGTTTTGTTCGGAAAAAAGGGAGGACAAAGGTTTCCGAAAGACAAAACTGTCTCAAAACACAGACATTCATTGCCCCGGAACGCATATTTGCTATAATTAATTTCAGATATTGCAAAATATTCACCAATTTATTCTAATTATAAATAAACCCGCGTAGCTCACCCAAAAACTATGAGATTTGACATTTCGGAGACCTCACGCTACACTAGCGCCTCTAGCGGCGAATTCATACGCGATAGCCCTCATTAAATCGCAGCCAATCCGATTTCAAGCATCAAAACTGACAGCTGCCTTCGATTTTATAGCTTGCATTTCCTCATACTGAGATCTATGTGAGATATTTAGCAATATCACCGAATTACAAAGTCTCACTCATAAACCAAGGTTTGCAGTGCCTGTTGATTTCATCTGTTTATCCTACCTACTAATAATTATAAATGCGTAAGTTTGTCAGTTGAGTATGACTATGAGTAGGTTTGTTACTCTTTCACGATAAAACGGCTGGAATAATATACACAGGCTACTTTTTATCCCGATATTCCCATTAGCATCGAGATAAAATCTCGAAATTACAACCTCTAGGACTAGAAACAAACAATTTGGTGTGACGGTTTTAAATGCTAAATTAACGAAATCAACGATTTAATTTTGGGAATTCCCATGGGAATTAGTCAAATCTCGGATTCCCATGGGAATTAGTCATTTCTCAACTTACACGAGCGAAGTTTAAGCTCAACTTACACGTGCGAAGTTTACGCTCAACTAGACGACCAGATGGCCTAGTGGTTAGAGAACCTGACTGCGAAGCTTGAGGTCCCGGGTTCGATTCCCGTGTCGGGGCAGATATTTGTATGAAAAATACGAATGTTTGTTCTCGGGTCTTGGGTGTTTACTGTGTATTTAAGTATGTATCTATCTATATAATTATATTTATCCGTTGCTTAGTAGCCATAACACAAGCTTTGCTAAGCTTACTTTGGGACTAGGTCAATTGGTGTGAATTGTCCCGTGATATTTATTATTTAACTTACATGTGCGATGTTTACGCTCAACTTACACGTGCGAAGTTTACGCTCAACTTACTCGTGCGAAGTTTACGCTCAACTCACAAGTTTACGAGTGCAAAGCCAACACAACATCAACACTAGTGCCACGAGAGTTGAAGTGAATGATTTCACACACAGCTACATGAATTACTGATTGCATAAAAGGAGAATGAATGAACTGAAATGTCAAATTCCCGCTGTTATTACATTGACATGTTCTTGTGTGCGTGACCTCAACTCTGGTGGCACTAGCTATTGGTTTACAATATATACTGAGCGGAAAAAAAACTGGCCCTCAGTGCCCGCAAATGTATGCAGTTATAAGTAATATTGTATGTAGTGGGCCAAATTTTGTGCCGCTGAGTATTGTTTCAAACCACTTTTTTTTTATTCGACGGGATGGCAAACGAGCAAGTTGGTCTCCTGATGGTAAGAGATCACCAGCGCCCATAAACATCTGCAACACCAGGGGATTGCAGATGCGTTGCCAATCTAGAAGCCTAAGATGGGATACCTCAAGTGCCAGTAATTTCACCGGCTGTCTTACTCTCCACGCCGAAACACAACAGTGCAAGCACTGCTGATTTACGGCAGGATCAACGAGCAAGATACCACGCGTGATAGATCGAAAACTTTCACAATCTGGAGACATGTATGTAAACTCTTTATTGTACAGAAGAAAAGAAACATAATTCAATTGACAAACTGAGATGTACACACACATATACATATACAATATATTGATAGGTATATACATGTGTAGTGGAGCTTGAAAAAAAACGTACTCATGGTTAGCTTTAACCCCCATCTGAACTAGCGGCGCCTCCCGACACTGCCCGCGCACGAACGAATCGTAATCGTCGCACCGTCGCGCCAGGAGCTCTCCTCCAGTCAACGACTCGGCCCAGTAACGCCACGAGCGCCAATGGCTGCAAAAATCTGTAAATATATACTCCTATCTTTATAAAGAAAAACGCCTTAGGCTTATAATAAAAGGGGAGGAAAGTCGGCTTTCTAAAGGACAGTCGAAAGTAAAGTTTGTCAGTAGGTAATTATACTTATGTGTGAGTACAAGCGCCTGTTCGAAATGCAATTACCAAGATTGCAAAAACGTAGCGAGGCCCTGTGCTATTTTATTTATAATTATTTTCATCTACCGCATTGATTTTAGTATATTCATTCGCTCCGCCATCGCATTTCTATACGCACTATCATCCCAGCCTATATACGTCCCACTGCTGGGCACAGGCCTCCTCTCAGAACAAGAGGGCTTGGGCTATAGTTCCCACGCGGGCCCAGTACGGATTGGGAACTTCACACGCACCATTTAATTGCTTCGCAGGTTTGTGCAGGTTTCCTCACGATGTTTTACTTCACCGAAAAGCTCGTGGTAAATTTCAAATGTAATTCCGCACATGAATTTGAAAAATTTAGAGGTGCGAGCCGGGGTTTGAACCCACGACCCTCTGTTTGAGAGGCGATAGGTCAAACCACTAGGCCACCACGGCTCTCGTTTTTAAACCATTATTAAATCATATTTTGAGTACTTGGGGTTTTAATAAGCCCCGTTGTGTCGTCAAAGACATAAATTGGTGGCCCATGAGGGGACAGCGCTTTGTGTTTGTTTGTTATGTACGTTTCACGTTAGTTGAATACGAAACGCGTCTGTGTAGTGTGGTGGTGGTAATAGAAAAAGATGGGTTTGTGTGTATTCTTACAGTGTGGAGGTGGAGGAACAGCCTGAACACGCATATATTGCATAAACGTAGCTATCATAAGGTCGCGGGTGAGCAAAGAAATTGTTTCAGTTTATTGATATGGACTTCCGCAAAGTAACGATTGATTCATTCAATCAGTTTTAGACCTAATACACTTAGGGGCTGTGTTAGAAACCTCTACGGTGCTGTGCAATGACGTCTAATTGAACTTTACATTTTTTACCGTTCTGTGTCACTCTAAAATAAATGGTGAATCGTAAACATTGGTTTTCCTCCGTATTAAGATTTTCTTGTGGTTTTTATCATCTGGCGACCGTTAAATAGTATGGAAACCTTAAGAAAAGAGCGAAGTATCGCTCGGAGGCTTTTCACGAAAGCCAAAACCGAATTTGAAGCCAATTTAGAGTCGCATATTGATGAACTCACCGCCGCCTTCGGAAAACTACAACTGCGAGCAGAAAACTTGTTCAACGTCGATGAACGTGTAAAAGAGCAATGGCTAAGCACAGATGACATGTCCGAAGAGCAGTATTTTGAGGATTGTTTGACCAGCGATAATTATCAATCCGACTGGGAGCGCGTAAAAGTACAATACGATAATGCTACCCGGAACGACGAACGCATAAAAAGGTCACATAAATCTAACGGCAGTGATATATCAAATAACACAGTGAAGAGTATGAAGTCTCAGCATGATTGTGAGAAATCGACATGCAGTTCAGCGTGTCAGTCGAGACGGTTCCGGCTACCTAAATTTGAATTACGAAAGTTTGACGGAAACACGAAGAATTGGATTGGTTTTTGGTGTCAATTTCAAAAGATCGATAGCGACGACACAATGGACGACGGAGATAAGTTTCAGTATTTATATCAGTGCACTGTTCCAGATACTCCAGCAAGAGAACTCGTCGATAGCTTTCCTCCATCGGGAGCTAACTACAAACAAGCTATTGAACAGTTAAAGTCCAGATTTGCGCGTGATGACATGCTAATCGACATCTACGTAAGAGAACTTCTTAACCTTGTACTAGCGCAAGCAAAAGGTAATACCTCCTATAAATTAGGCCACTTATACAATAAATTAAATACGCAGTTACTAGCACTTCAAAGTTTAGGTGTCACTATAGATAAATACGCCGTTTTATTATTTCCTTTAGTTGAGTCCGCCTTACCCGAATCTGTTTTAAGAGCGTGGGAGAGGTCTCAAGTACACGAGGAGAAGGGCGACGAGCATCTCAACCGGCTCATGCAGTTCCTGAAAAGCGAAGCGGAGTCGGAGGAGCGGATCCAGCTCGCGCGCAGCGGCATAGCATCGGGTGACTGTTTACCTAGCGTTTGTTCGCAACCGACCGCGGCATGCCTGGTGTCTACGGAAGATGCAGGTAAGAAGATTTGTTGCGTTTGGTGTGAAAAGGCATCGCATAACAGCTTCGAGTGCTACAAGGCTAACAAGATGTCGTATGAAGCTAGGAGGGAAGCGTTAAATAAAAAGGGAGCTTGTTTTATTTGTCTAAAGACGGGACATAATACGAAAAAGTGCAAAAATTTCTCGAAATGCCTTTTCTGTTCCAAACGTCATGCTGTATTAATGTGCCCTGACATTAAAGCGTCAATTCAAAATGAAAATGTTAAAACTTTCAAAGACGGAACGTCAAATTTGAATAACAATATAGCCCAAAATAAGGCTGGTACTACACTGTTGCAAACGTTTATGGTAAATATTATTAGCGATAATAAATGCATACAGGTACGGTCATTTATTGATACGGGCGCACAAAGATCGTATTTACGTCGCGATATTATTGAGGATTTAGGTCTTAAACCTGTCAGCAAAGAAACTTTGTCACACTGTCTCTTCGGCGGGATTGAAACTAAGAAGCAGTCGTTTAACTGCTACGAATTCACTGTCGCGAGCCTAGACAACGAGTTTCAATGCAAGATTACTGCGCTTGACAAATCCACGATCTGCGGCTACATACCTCGTTTGAACACAAACCACGAATTGTTTCAAGAGTTGAAGAAACATAACATCGCGTTGAGTGACGTCGGCGAAGAGGCTACGCCCACCATCGGGTTGCTAATCGGCGCAGACTATGCAGGCTTTTTGCTCACTGACAGTTTCATACGTCTGAACAATAACCTCGTGGCAATGAAAAATAAATTTGGATGGACACTTCAAGGGCCCATAATGAACGCATGCAGTGTAATGACGAACGTAGTATCGGCTAACTTGCAATTATCGGAGCTTTGGGATTTAGAAACTCTTGGAATACGAGACCCGGCGGAAGTTGCAAGCAAGACGAAGTCTGACTCTATCATAATGGACCAGTTTAGAAATTCGATCAAAATCAACAACGAAGGACGGTACGAAGTAGATTTACCGTGGAAACCAAATCATGGAGAGCTTCTTGACAACAAACAGTTAGCTGAACGAAGATTGATGTCAACAACACAGAGACTTCTAAAGCTGAACGAGTTTGATAACTACTGTCAAGTCTTTGAAGATTGGTTGAAGGAGGGCGTAATTGAAGAGGTCAATGACACAGCGAGACCAAAACACTACCTGTCACATCACGCTGTCATAAAGAGCTCCAGCCTGACCACGAGAGTTCGTCCAGTTTTTGACGCGTCTGCTCGAGATCGTAATGGGAATTCTCTCAACTCGTTCCTAGAAAAGGGCATAAATTGTCTTGAACTCATTCCGAAACTTCTGATCAAATTTAGAAAATATGCGATTGGGATAACGTCCGACATTAAGAAAGCCTTTCTTCAGATATCACTGAATGATGAAGACAGACGATATCTGTCTTTTCTGTGGTGGAAGAATAATGAAAGAAAAGACTTGATAACCTACCGCCATCGTCGTGTGGTATTCGGCGTAACGTCTAGTCCATTTCTTTTGGGTGCGACTATAAATTACCATTGGAAAAGTACACCGAAAAATATAAGGACACGGCTGAGCGTCTCAAGAACTCTTTCTATGTTGATAACTGCGTCACAAGCCTAGAGAGTGAGCAAGAAGCACAAATCTTCATAGAAGAGGCGAAAAGACTAATGTTGGAGGCGAAATTTGACTTACGAGGTTGGGTCACAGCTCCCATGACTAATAAAGACATGACGTCAAAAGAAGACAGTCTGTCGGTACTCGGCCTTATATGGGATTTGAAAAGAGATCAATTGTACTGTAATGTCAACTTCGTTCAAAACATGACCTTAGAAGAAAAAGTTACAAAAAGGAGTTTGTTGTCCATAACCCAAAAGGTTTTTGATCCGGTCGGTTTGGCATGCCCAGTTACTCTTGTGCCCAAACGAATTATTCAAAAAACTTGGAATTTAAAGCTGGGTTGGGATTCAGAACTGCCGATTAACTTACAAAAGGAATACCTCGATTGGTCTAAACATATTCACTTGCTTATTGACTGCCGTATTCCGCGTCGACTTACCTCTGCTACAATAAACAAATGTAATAACAGCCTGCATGTCTTTAGTGATGCGAGCAAGGTGTCATTCGCGACTGCCATTTTCCTGCGAAGCGAATTTCAAAGAGAAGTTACTGTGCAGTTGGTTCAAGCGAAGTCACGCGTCGCACCAGTCCGTGAAGTCAGCATACCGCGCTTAGAATTAATGGCAAACCTAATTGCGACACGCTTGTATATTCAAGTCAAAGAAGCGTTGGAACTGTCAAATTGTCGAGTTTACTTCTGGACTGACGCAAGCGTAGCATTCACCTGGATTACGACTGAGGGAGACTGGAACATTTTTGTAAAGAACAGAGTGAAGGAGATACGTCAATATACTAACGTGGAAGATTGGTATCATCTACCAGGCTCGATGAACCCTGCCGACTTACCTTCGAGAGGCTGCAACGCTAAACACCTACTGAAGAGTAAATGGTGGGAGGACCGGCTTGGCTGAAAGCAGAAGAAAGTGAATGGCCTATGTCTCAATTAAACGTTGATGAGCAAGAAGTCAACAAAGAAAGGAAGAAAGTGGTACTTGCTAATACTACGGCAGATATTAGTACAATTCTATCCAGACTGACTTACTTTTCCAAATTTACTATGATAGTGAGAACGGTTGGCTGGATATTAAGATTTGCGTACAACTGCAAGAATAAAAATAAACGAAGAGGTGAACTGACCTGTGAGGAGTTTCAGAGCGCCGAGAAGAAACTTTTAAAGATGGTTCAAGCCGAAATGATGGCAGATGATATCAAAAAGTCGAAAAATCTGCAAATATTTAAAGATGAGGAAGGCTTATTAAGAATTCGCACAAAGCTTGTACTTAGTGATGAGCCCACAGACTTTGTATGTCCGATATTTCTGCCTGGGAAGCATCTTATAATCAAAAGACTAGTAACCTCGAAACACCACATGTTGCATCACGCCGGCCCGGGTATTCTAATGACAGTACTCAGGGAGACTTATTGGATTACTGGTGTTAGACGACTTGTTAGTTCAACAGTATCAAAATGCGTAACCTGCAAGCGACAATCGGTGAAACATGCCGACACACCGTTACCACCTTTGCCTCTGGACAGAATAAAACCTGCTGCTGCCTTTGAAGTGACTGGTATTGATCTAGCTGGTCCTCTCTTTCTGCGGTCGGGAGGGAAGGTGTGGATAATTTTATTTACGTGTGCTGTATACCGCGCCGTACACCTGGAACTAACAAAATCGCTGTCAACTGAAGCTTTTCTCATGGCGTTACGACGGTTTATTGCAAGACGTGGAAGAGTCAACACAATTTACACGGATAATGGCACTAATTTCCACGGAGCTGATAATCTGTTAAAAGCATTGAATTGGGAAGAGATAGCAGCTTACTCCAGTGTGCGAAGCATCAAGTGGAAGTTCAATCCACCGGCTGCGCCATGGTGGGGAGGTTGGTGGGAGCGATTGATTCGTTCTCTTAAGGAACTTCTCCGACGCAACTTGGGACAGAAAACAGTCACTTATGAGGAACTGTCAACCATACTTTGTGATTGTGAGGCCTTGATGAATTCACGGCCCCTAACCTACATCGCGGATAACTCAGAAAACTTGAAGCCTCTGACGCCAGCCTGCTTCGTGCAAGGGCTTCCTGCCAGCGAGACTCCAGATTTAGACCAGCTCGACCATGACTCTTTGAATAGGCGATTAAGGTATTTGCATAAGCTAAGAGGAGATCTAAGAGAGCGGTTTAGGAACGAGTACTTGGGGATGCTCATACAGAAGGGTAAGGAGAGGGACTCTAATATAAAGGTAGGCGATGTCGTATTGGTAGAGACTGATGCGAAGCGTATAAAGTGGCCTTTAGGAGTTATCTTAGAAGTATATACTGGAAAAGATGGAAATGCTAGAGTAGCTAGAGTACGCACAGCCGACGGCGAGTACACCCGGGCATATCAACGTCTATACCCGCTGGAAGTGCAACCTGACGAGGTCCTGTGAAGATAGAAGGTTTGGGTCTTCGTCCCAAAGGTGGGAGGATGTTAGAAACCTCTACGGTGCTGTGCAATGACGTCTAATTGAACTTTGTATTTTTTACCGTTCTGTGTCACTCTAAAATAAATGGTGAATCGTAAACATTGGTTTTCCTCTGTATTAAGATTTTCTTGTGGTTTTTATCAGGCTGTTTCACCATCCATTGATTAGTGTTAACTGGCGGTTAGGTGTGATGCCGTCTCTATTTGTTTTGTTCGAATTTGCGGAGACGGCATCACATTTAACCGTCGGTTAACGCTAATCAATGGATGGTGAAACAGCCCCTTACCTTCATAAGTAAGTGGAACTGTGGCGGACAGGCACCCGGGCTGCTTAGCCTTGCCCTCATTAGGCCAGAAGTCAGCGCGGCCCGTGGAGGCCGGGGCTCCGAAGCCGCCCGCGTCCGTGTGCACCACGTCCACGAACGCCGCGTCTTCAGCGGACAGAGGCCGGCCCAGCAGCGCCGGGTAGAAGCCGGGGTACGCTGGGTCCAGGCCTGTCAACCTGGAGCGAGGGTTTAAAGCTGTGTTTCAACCAGAGACGTGCGGGGATGCGTTGGGAGGAATGTTTGTTATGAACCAATAGGAACGCTTCATTTACCTCGCCTCGCTCCGCTCAGCTGTTTCCACCAGAGATGTGCTGTGGGAGGATAGGTAAATGAAGCGTTTCTATTGGTTCATAATAAACACATTCCTCGCAATATATCCTCGTACGTCTACGGTCTACGATCGTTTTTGGCACATACATATATGCGCGCAAGATTCCTTAAAATTGTATTTATTCTTCAAAATTTAAATGGGACCAAACTGTAAGTACCTAATATCTTCTAAAATAGTATGTGTCTTAAGGGCGGTAAATGAGGAATTACGAACGAGAGTCTATTAGAAGCCCCCCCCCCGCAGCGCTCGATCCTCCTGCACGCCATGCAGTAACAAACTCATTTACCGACCTTGGGCTTCATGACAGCAAAATAGTACGAGGGTTTTATTGTTTTATTTGGGAGGTTGCAAGTGTTGCAACCAAGGTAGCCTGCATGTTACGACACTGTTTACGAGCAAGTGTGATGAAAAAAAAAAACACACACAAACATCTTGCCTGTATTCCCAGGTAGGTAGAGCACACGAAACGTTACCGCTTCGGAGCCACTTTTAGCAATTTTAGGTTTTAAGTTTGACAAAAACGATACAAAAAATAAAAGAACTTTTCAAATAGGTTTCTTCACAAACGACTGATTTTGATTGATAACAAATATTAGTACATTGTGCCTAAGGAATTTTGAACGAGAGGTTTCTTTAAACAAATTAATTGTATTCAATTAGTCATCGTATTGGTTATTCGCAGAGAGTATTAAATCTTACCTCGGCACCACCAGTTCCCTGGCCGCTAGGTACCGCGCCGTGGCGCCCAACACGTGGGCGCCCAGCGAGTGCCCCACGAGGTGCAGACCGCCCAGAGAGAGCCCGCCCTTCACCAGTCGCGACACCGCCCTACCGGTCTCGTTGCCTACCTGGAAATTTAGGATAATTTCTGAAAGATTAACTAACATAGATGAATTAATAGTACATTACTGCAGAGGCCATGAAGTAAGGGATTGATGGACGAGTCCAGCAATCCCTGTTCTGGCCGAGGTTTGTATAGTGCTTTTCTCAAACAATGTGAAGAAATATTTCATCCATCCGTCCATCCATCCGTCCATCCATCCATCCATCCATCCGTCCATCCATCCATCCATCCGTCCATCCATCCATCCGTCCATCCATCCATCCGTCCGTCCGTCCGTCCGTCCGTCCATCCATCCATCCATCCATCCATCCGTCCGTCCATCCATCCATCCGTCCATCCATCCATCCGTCCATCTGTCCATCCATCCATCCGTCCATCCATCCATACATCCATACATCCATATATCACATCGCATCGCATCGCAGTATCGCAAATGATTACAGAGTAGTGGTGGTTGGCTGTTCGTAATTTTTCCTTTGTCAGTTTAATGTTAGTAAGCAAATTTAAAAAGTTAGAGCAGCGGACAATAATGGATTTTCATACATACTTCATGGCCTAGGCCAAGAAGTTATGTAGGGAGGTGGTAGGGAGCCATAAATTAGATACTTCATGTCTCCATTTCGTGACATTAACACATACATTTCCGAGCATGTTTGAGAAAATGATATTGGTCGATTCGACTCAATGCACGTCATAGGGGCTGTTTCACCATCCAATGATTAGCGTTAACCGACGGTTAAATGTGATGCCGTCTCCGTCTATTCGAACACAGCAAATAGAGACGGCATCACACCTAACCGCCAGTTAACACTAATCAATGGATGGTGAAACAGCCGCTTAAAGTATCACCGGGTCACACTTACCGCTTCCACGTCCATGGCGCTGACGACGTAGTGCCCGAAGGCGAGGTTGGACCAGTCCAGCAGGAGGATATTATACCCCCCCTTTTTGAGGTACGCTCGCGTCACAGTCCGCACGCTCTCATCCGTGTATAGCTCCACGAAACTGTAATTTCACTATGACTTTTTCTACGAAAAGGTTCCACAAGTATCCACTTTTAATGTGGCTTACACCTTCTCCTTAAATACTTGAGAACATTCCTTTGTTTAATATGCTTATATATTATATGTATTATGGTCATATATATATATATATTGTAGTTTATGTATTATATTGTTTAAAGTACTGTATAGTAGCTTCCACTATTTTAACTCTTAAACTCACTCTTTGTTGGATCCTAACGTATTGCTCCTCTCCTCTCATCCACTCAAAGGTTGACTGGTAGAGATCCCTTAAAGGGATAAGTCCGCCTTTGTACAAGTATCTTAAAGTTTGTCAATTGTATTTTGTTAATTTTCTTTTGTACAATAAAGAGTTTACATACATACATACATACTTTAAAAAGTGGTTAGGGAAACGATCGTACATGAATCAGTTTATTCAACTCTACATACCCATGTGCGTAGAGGACGGTAGGTCTCTGAGGGTCGAAGGTCGGCTCTGCCAGCAGCCGCTTCACATCCCTGATGCGGTAAGCTCGAGGTTTTGTCGTGTTCGTACTGAAAGACAATTTATATTTATAGCTTTTAGTTGATAATATAAAATAAATATAGAGGCTGGAACGGTGGAAAGTTATTTACATCATGAAATTTACTTAACCCTAACTGCGGCTCGTAATGTGAAAAAAAAAACAAATGGCAAACATACTTATTTTTAAATTTCGTATTTCAATTTGGTGGCATTCGAATTCTTTGCGACCAGTATTTTGTTCTTTTTGTTAATAAAAAATTGGAGGGTTAAGTTTGAAGCTTAATGATTCACCATATATTGATAAAAATTATTTGACGGATAAATGTGATGCCGTCTCTGTTTGTTTTGTTCGGATAGACGGAGACGGCATCACATTTATCCGTCAAATAAAATTAATGAATGGGTGGTAAAAGAGCCCCTAAATCTCGTAGGTTGAAAATTTTACTTAGTTTTAAGACTATCTTGCCTTTAAGTTTGTCGTACTACTTACCTGTACTGTATACCAAACTAAGCTACAATGGTAGGATATCATACCTGTAATGTCTGATGATAATATCGCTGAAGCTTATAGACCGGCCTACAGGAACTGAAAACAAAACAATTTTGATTGACTGGTTCTTCTTGAGGCCTGTGCCCAACAGTAAAGAGTCGTTGTATTGTATTACAATACAAATTAGTATATTTGAATAAGAAGTTTTTATACGAATTGTTCATCAGACTCCAAACTAGGCTGAGCTTGTGCCAATTGGCCCATATAAACAATACAAATCTCATGTATTCCACTTGAAAGCTAGTTACATAAGCTTCATTGTGTAATATGGGGACAAACTTCAAAAACCCCGGAGAGAGTTTACAACCTTGAAATATATATACACACGCACACACACACACACAACGTTTATTACTACACTGGCTGTGCCCCGCATGCGTTTTGATAATTTTTCTCCCAGCTTTCACAGTCTAGTCATCATATAATAACAATTACAGCAAATAGTGGGATCAATAAGCCTACATAAGTACGTTCTAATTTTATTGGTGATAGGGCTGGGTACCGTACATTTTTGCCCATCATTCTCTAACACCTATGTTACCTGGTACTTTAGTACGAAGGATCTGCCGGAAGCTGTCGGTAGAGAGTGGCAAGCTGGGTTCTCTTTGTCCGTCGCACGACAACGACACTAAAACATACATATCAGTTTATTAGGCACTAGCTATTTCCCGCGGCGAAGTTCATATAAATTTTATGCCCATAAAAAACAAAACATGTAAAAAACCAAGTCTCGCAACTCAGTTCTACCGTAAAAAGTGTTGAGATCGATACCCAAGTCGCTAATTTATTCAGTCCTTACTTAAGGGTCCTTCTGTCTTAAGTTATTTATTACGTAATTAGCTAACCTAACAGTATCTTATAGTGACTATATCAGCATAAAAAAATCTTTTTCGTTTTAGATAAATAGATTTTTGTTTCCTTATGTACTTTCTTGTTTATTTTAGTTTTCCAGTGCTTTGATTATAGGTACTACTGCACCTAATGCTGAGGTTTTTTGTATAATTCACGTTGATCTTTAAATTATTACTCTCCAGCCATTGTATTACTGTTCTAGAGCAGGGTTTCTCAAACTTATGGCTCCACGTACCCCTGTTAAAGTTTCTAGACGACAGCGAACCCCTAGCTCCCCCCCAAAGAAAGTAATAAAATTGTCTGTTGGAGAAACTACGTTTATTTTTATTTCAATCATCATTATAATATAATGTATATTATTTATTTCAATAAAAGGTAACAAATATAGGTTAGAATCGTCTTGCCAACGAAAATACAAACTGAAACAAACAACAACAAATAAGTAACAAATTTGGAGTTGAAATAAAAAATACAAAAAGACTCCAAAAACCAATCTTAATCATCTTGCCAGTCTTGCAGCCACCATCACGTAAACCTTGTCGCGAACCCCACTTTGAGAAACCATGTTCTAGAGCATATAATACTATTTCGAAATGCCCTCAAAAATTTTCGAGTCGTCTACCATAGCATAGCAATATTTCTAAGTTAATTATTCCAACATGCTAAAAAATATTTACTAAAATTATTGCAAAACATGTTGACAAATTTAAAGTAGGTATAAAAATAACGAAGTTTCATGATGCGTGGAAAATTTTGGATTAAAGCTAAGCTTTAAAGATGTAAATAAAACGTTGGCTGACTTGAAACCTCTTTAGTCTGAAATGACGTACATATGCCTACTTACTTTTTAAAACTAAAGTCATAACTCCCTTGAGAAGAAAAACGTACGTAAATCCATAACTCCCCCGGGATCAAATGAGGCCATTGTCCTTTAGTATACAGGCATGGAATAACATAACATCATCGAAGAGCAAGTGTGATGAAATAGTAAATTACTGCCGAGGCCGGGAAACAGCCATTCGTGGATGTCAATAAATACGAATCCACGAATTAGCATTTCCGCTGAGGCATGTACCTATAGTGCTTTTCTCCAATATTTAATGCGAGGAAATAAAGCAAAATCGTTAAAATATTAAATTAAATGCTCAGACACGGTTTGAAAAAGTTGCCCTTATACTTTCCCGCGATACTTGTTTTTTTTTTATGTACACGACACGACACGACTCATAATGCCATTTCAGTAGAAATAATAATTTAATAAAAAAAAAGTTTAATGCAATGAAGCTCAGTATAACTAAATTACAGTTTAAAGCGCTACTGAGCGCTTTTTAGTTACTTCAACCATTTCCCTTTGTTACCATTTATTCGGTATCTTATATTGTGCTTGAACTCAAAAAAAAAAAACAATGGCCCTGTTCGAGATCGGGACAGTTTTAAAGACGCTGTTTCTTCCTAAATTGAATCTTAGACTAGGAATTAAAAAGGATCGTCAGGCTGTTTAGATTGACTTACCGTAGTCAAAACGTGAATTTTAAAAGTAAAAAGCCTGCATGCATGTCAATGGAATTTCATACAATTTTTTATTTTTTTATTTATGTGGCAGTCTATAAGAAAGAACTTCGTGTACTATGTTTGCGATAGTTTGGCGGACATTTCCAAGCATAATCGAGGAAAAATCATTACGACTTTCCTTGTCAATAAATGACGTTTACTGGAATGGTTCCATTGGTGGTTCATGAATTACAGTCCTTGACCGTACCTCGGTTATTTTGGCGTATTTAGGTACAGTCAACAGCAGAAGTGGATGAGCAATGAGGGCTATCGTTTTTTGTCTCACTAGATGGCGCACTGTTGGGTGAGGTTTTTAAGTATGGCTTTCAAAGTCTGTTATTACGGGCGTGAAAACAAAGTTTAGATTAAAATCATATTTAATACACCTTAAAACCGTACCATAAAAATATCGAGCAACCACAGTGTTTCGTAGTCCCCGTTTTGTTCGGAATAAAGGGAGGACAAAGGTTTCCGAAAGACAAAACTGTCTCAAAACACAGACATTCATTGCCCCGGAACGCATATTTGCCATAATTAATTTCAGATATTGCAAAATATTCACACTGAAACACTTTCAATATAATTTTAAGCACTTACCGATAGCAATGAAAAATATTTTCAGAAAAACATCCATTCTTTCAGTGCACTAATACCGCTTACACACAGCCGACCGTTGCGCCGTACCACTATCTTGTTAGGGTCGACCTCGGCCGAGACGCTCTTTACGTAGACGATTTACTTTGTTATTGACTACACTGTGGCTATTCTCGCCAAAAACAATCTTGCAGTTTTAAGGGTGCCGTAGCTCAAAAGAAATAACCTCACCAACAAAAACGTTGGAAAACCCCTGATTTTGTCACTTCAAAGTTCAATATCTCAAAAACGGCTTAAACCGATTTTGATGAAACATGTCTAAGAACCATCGCTAGAAAACCTGATTTCAAATAAAAAAACCGCATTCAAATCCGTCTACCCGATTAAGAGCTACGGTGCCACAGACAGACACACAGACACACATATCGTCAAACTTATAAACACCCCTCTTTTTGCGTCGGGGGTTACAAAACGGAACCCTTATAGGATCACTTTGTAGTCCGTCTGTCAAAAATATTTTTCTAAGACACGCGCGGAGCTACTACTTAGTTCATTGACCTGAAATTAATAACAAATAACCCCTTAAAGCAGGTGTTTCCATACAAATTTTATAAATGCGAAAGTGTGTGTGTTTGTATGTTTGTCCGTCTTTCACGTCGAAACGGAGCGACGGATCGACGTGATTTTTGGCATAGAAATAGTTTATGGGCCAGAGAGTAACATAGACTACTTTTTATCCCGGAAAAATGCACAGTTCCCGAGGGAACAGCGCGCGATAAGCGAATTCCACGCGGGCGAAGCTAGTAGGGTATAAGCCTATACTTCCAGCTGTCTTAGAAACTTGAAATCTGGTATGAGGTAGCTCTTATAGCACCAGTAAGAAGTCTCAAATTTTTTAAAGTGTCGGCAAGTGGGTCACCTCACCACTGATGCCTCTCAGCCTGGGGGCCTCAACCTCTTGTTTTGATCGTCATGGGTGACCTATGGACATTTGCGAAATCCTTGGTGCGGTCATTGTGGTCCTCATATACCATCAGGTTGTTCACTGGTTCATTTGCCGCCCTATAACATTAAAAAAATTGCTGATAAAGTATGAGTATCAAAATATCATCAATTATACAAAAAATTACTGATAAAGTGCAAATGAACGCATTTTTAAAGGAAGATGGCTTCAGGTTATACCTACCTAGTAATGTAGGTACATTCAACCAATTTGATTCCTAGGCCACCAAAGAACCTTGTAGTTAACGACATTATACGTCATTCAATAAACATTGTTATGGTGACACTGTTTACCGGTACGGATAATACCGACATGGAAATACCGTCCCGATATTTCGTGGACACGCCCATACAAACTGATGTCAAACTGACAAGTTTCTATGGGCGTGTAAGGGCGTGTACACGAAATATCAGATCAGTATATTATGTCAGTATTGTACGGTCACCCACATTGTATGTATGTATGTATGTAAACTCTTTATTGTACAAAAGAAAATTAACAAAATACAACTGACAAACTTTAAGATACTTGTACAAAGGCGGACTTATCTCTTTAAGGGATCTCTACCAGTCAACCTTTGAGTGGATGAGAGGAGAGGAGCAATACATTGTTACAGAGAATTGAAATTATTTCGGAGGTACCGTCCAACCACTATTCCGAGTTGGAAAACGGTGTTAAATACTCGTGCTGCATCGTCGGTGTGTGTGAACGTACCTTTACAGAGCGATGTTGTTAGTGTTGTGTGCTACCCTACATTTGACAGTTGTAATGATGATGAAAACGCGGGTAGTTGTGTGCCGGTGCCAGTTTCGTCGGGTAGTCGCGCGAGCAGAGCAGCGGCGCGCAGTGCGCGTGTTGCAGCAGCCGCTGAGTCGCGTTGCTCCGAAGACGAAGGGCTACGGATTAGCCCGAAACATGTCGAGCTAAACTCGATTTAAGACGTGAGTTATCCGGGTCATTATATTTAATATGAGTGAACCTCACGGAAGTTTCATGTTCAAAATTACTGTGATAAGGTTCCATGGTGGCCCAGGAATCAAATAGGTTGACTGTACATCTTGCGACTAACCTCGCGACTCATCACCAACACACGTGCGAGATGTTTGCGAGCGGAAAACAGACAAATGCCAATTTTTAGGGTTCCGTAGCCAAAATGGCAAAAACGGAACCCTTATAGCTTCGCCATGTCTGTCTGTCTGTCCGTCCGTCCGCGGCTTTGCTCAGGGACTAACAATGCTAGAAAGCTGTAATTTTGCACGGATATATATGTAAACTATGCCGACAAAATGGTAGAATAAAAAACTGAAAAAAAATTTTTTTAGGGTACCTCCCATAGACGTAAAGTGGGGGTGATTTTTTTTCTCATCCAACCCTATAGTGTGGGGTATCGTTGGATAGGTCTTCTAAAACCATTAGGGGTTTGCTAAGACGATTTTTCGATTCAGTGATATGTTTGCGAAATATTCCACTTGAAAGTGCAAATTTTCATTAACATCGAGCGTCCGTCCCCCCCTCTAAAATCTAAACCGGTGAGTGGAAAAACTTGAAAAAATTCATGATGGTAGTAAGTATATCAAACTTTCAAGGAAAACTATAGCGGTTTTTAAATTTCCTGAAATGCTGACATGACCACTTTCTAGAACTGACAGTACAACTACAACGTAGTTTCAATAACATAATAGTCCTTTATAAAGCTATAATTAGATTTATTAACCGATAATTGCGATAATTATGGACAATAATTAACTGATCTATAGCTATGAACAATGAAGAAAACGATACAATGAAGTGGTTTTTTTTTCTGTTTGCAAAACACTGACGTTTCGCAATAGGGTGCAGGTTTATATTAATTAGTGGAAAAGAAAAAGAAAAATGCTCGGTTTTGTATTCCATTGACACACGTAAATTTTTAAGTTAAACAATATTATGAAATATGTCCATTGACCAAAACAACATTTGACAATGTTCGGCGAAGAAAAAGAATACTTAGCTCGGTTGTTTTTTTTTAATGAGAACTTTGCCACAGGCAGATCTTTTAGACGGAGTGTTCTTTTTATAATTTTTACTTTTATAGTGGATAGTAAAATGTACAGTCACCTGCATTAATATCTGCCACAGTGGAGCGTGCAAAAATATCTGTCGCGTCCTACCGGCCCTAGAAATAGAGTCGCATCAGATATTTATGCACGCTTTATTTGTCACATATTGGTGCTGGTGACTGTACTTACTTTAGTGTTTTTTAGTGTACGTCCCATAAACGTAAAGTGGGGGTGATTTTTTAAAGGGAGTTGTTAAAACGATTTTTCGATTAGTGATTTGTTTGCAAAATATTCAACTTTAAAGTGCAAATTTTCATTAAAATCGAGCTCCCCCCCCCCTCTAAAATCTAAACCGGTAGGTGGAAAAATTTGAAAAAATTCAGGATGATAGTAAGTATATCAAACTTATAAGGAAAACTATAACGGTTAAGTTTGCTTAGTAGTTTAAAAGTAAATAGCAGCCTAAGGTATAAATTTACCTAAACTTGGAAGATTCCGTATAAAATACGAGATCATTAGAAAAATATTATTTTTTTCGTAATGGCTACGGAACCCTATTTTGGGCGTGCCCGACACGCTCTTGGCCGGTTTGAGCTGTTAATTTCATGTGTTTTATGCTATTTTATGTGTAGTTGTCAAATAAATATGTATTATAAAATACTTGCAAATTATAATAATAATTTACAGTGTTGAAAATTGAATTAATAGTGATTAAAAAAAAACTAGAAACATCGAGCTGCGCTCCAAAACCCGCTTTTCAGATATGGGCGCTTACACCGCTAAGCTTAAGCGTATGTACTTAAGTGGGACTGGGCTGGTCATGTCTGCCGCATGCACCCACAGCGATGGGCCCAAATTACTACCCATTGGGTCCCGTGGGCTGCCCATCGAAACAGAGGCAGACCGAAGAGATGGCGGGACGTTTTGGACGCATATCAAGTAGTGGCAGGAGCATGCTCTCGACAGGGACGAATGGTGGACAAAAGCAGCCTTTGCACAGCAGTGGGTCACTACAGGCTGACAAAAAATATCTGGAAAAGAAAGGCTGAGCCCGGAACCGAACCTGGGTTCTCGTCAATCCGTGTCGTGTGATTGATACTTAGATAGATAGGGTAGTTCGAAATACGAGTGCCGGTACTATTTTGTGATCGAACTCGCGCTGCTAGGCAGACTTGACACCCCACACTTCAGTTCAGTTCACTGTTATGTGGCCGAAACGTCGAGGTAAATATTACGCGTGTGTTTAGCTCAGGGTTGCCATACGTCGCGGTACGGCGAACATGCCCCGGTTTAAAGCATGGTATCCCGGCGCGGCGTCCCGGCCGATAAGCAAATGGTCCCGGTTTAAAAATCATGGTTATTTAGCTTTTTCCACTTTGTAGCGAAAAGCGTGTTCGAACCACAAGACTGGTGGGTTACTGGCATTGAATGACTGTGCTAAAAGTGGTTTTGTGTTTAGGCAAGGGTTAAACCTTAAAGTTACATATTGTTGTAATAAATGTTCCTTTTTTTCCACCTTTACTTACTACTTTTTCTTTAAATGTCTCGGTCTGCGTCCCCGCACTTATGGCAGCCCTAGTTTAGCGTGATAAGTCCCATTTGTGGTATATTAATTATGTGATTCAATGCGGATAATTTACCACTTTTCCAGGCACAATCCATACAGTGACCACATAAATGTAAACAAATATTCCACCTTGCTACATTTACAATATGGTACAAAATCAATAGAAGCCATTAAAAATTATAATTGTTCATAAATGAATCCCTAATAGGCTTACCTAAATTAGCGGGGCCTGGACAAGGGTTAATTTGACCTTGCCATATTTAATTTTGTTTTCAGTAACGTAAAAAATATGACATATCAGGGCCAATCAACTTTTTTACCAACACTAATCTGTCCGCGACATTTTTCAAACAAATGCAGATTTTTGTAAGTAAACATGTTTTTTCTGTAATTTAATAGATGGTGTACAGAATACTTGCCATCCTACGTAAGTTCAACCTACTAAACTGTGAAATATCTTGTTGGAAGTACGATTTTTGGTAACGCCAGAGACAATTTTGGTAACGCAGGAGACGCCCAAAGTGTCGGTAAAATAGTTGATTGGCCCATCAACGATGTTACGATTAATAAACACTTAACAGATTCGCTCAAATCCTAAACTATCAAATTGTATTAGATTGCAAACAAGGAGAGTAAATGTTAGTTCGGGATATTGTAACTGGACAAACAAGGTCTATTTGCCGAGTAAATTAACAGCTGGGGCATGACTGAATGCGACTAAAACTCGTATAGTCAAGTATTTGCTTTACTATTTTTTTGATATTAAATGATATTGTCCCAGATAACTCACGTCTTAAATCGAGTTTCACTCGACATGTTTCTGGCTAACCCGTAGCCCTTCTTTTGACGACCGGATGGCTAAGTGGTTAGAGAACCTGACAACGAAGCTTGAGACCCCGGGTTCGATTTCCGGCCGGGGCAGATATTTGTATGAACAATACGAATGTTTGTTCTCGGGTCTTGAATGTGTAATGTATATTTAAGTATGCATTTATCTATACATATAAGTATGTTTATCCGTTGCCTAGTATAGGTAGTCATTCACGATGACGCGTGCCGTGGTTCTTATTACAATGTAATTAATGGCTAATTTTTACAAAATCACGCGTCTTCGTGGATGGCACTAGCTATATCCATAGTACAAGCTTTGCTTAGTTTGAGACTAGGTCAATTGGTGTCAAGTGTCCCATGATATTTATTTATTATTATTACGAGCAACGCGACTCGGCGGTTGTGCACGTGTTGCTGCAGCCGCCGAGTCGCGTTGCTCCTAAGAAGGGCTACGGATTAGCCCGAAACATGTCGAGCTAAACTCGATTTAAGACGTGAGTTATCCGGGACCATATCATTTATATGAGTGAATCTCACGGTAGTATCATGTTCATCATTTTTTGATACTTCCTACACGAGAGCCTAACAGCTAGTGGTCAATTCACAACAGCTGGCATGAATAATATCATTTATCACTGTGTAATATCTGTATATTACACAGTCCCCTGTGGGCCTCCAAATATTTTACACGAATAAATATCCTATTTATGTCTACTGAATTCCCCCACCATAGCTATGCTTTGCTAAGCTTACTTTGGGACTAAGTCAATTGGTGTGAATTGTCCCGTGATATTTATATTAGGTATATTATATTTATATTAGTATACCGTAATCTTAATTTTGTTAAAAGATGGATTATATTAAAAAACGTTATTCGGATGAACTGTTTATTGAATTATCACATAGGAATGTTTATTAAAGTTTACATTGAAAGGGCAATAAATATATAGAATCTTAGCAACAGCTTAAATAATCTACTAAATATTATAAATACAAAAAATACACACACACTCACACCCACACTTCCAAATACATTTTGAATAAAACATTTCAGTAAAATAACACAGCATTTTTTTTAAATGAACATATTCTATATTTAAAACTGCGAACAGTAAAACGTGGAAGAATTTGGTGCAGTAATTTTGCGGGTCATTAAAATGTATCAATAATGTTAAAATTAGTCACGTTAGCGTTCCTATGAAGTTATAAGCACAGCAAAAAACACAAATCCGAAACATGACGTTCGTCACGCTTACAGTGGTCACGTACTCTAATAATGGTATCTATCCTTACCTAACCTTAGGTACAGCTTTGACAATTACCTCGCATAGACTTTGAAACGCGTTGGCACATTGTGTTCTTTATGATAGCTGGGTTGGTGTAACATAAAGATTTATGCGGAAGTGGAGGAGGGCCGGTAACTGCATGAAGTGTCGTGAATACGTGTCGCATATAATTTTTACATTATGTGTATGTAGTACCGACTCGCAACTAACCAGTGTTACTAATACTTCCACGTTTTTCACTAAATAAATAATTGTCCTAATTAACATATATCTAAGTACAGTCAAGTGTAAAAATATGTACTTAATCAAAGTTTCATAAATATGTACCACAGACTCTTATGCTGACGCAATAAGGCCGTAGTAACATATTTTTGAGTGGTTCGAATAGATACTTATTTTTGCACTTGACTGTACATAAAATATTTACAATTTAAAAACTAAATGACAAAAGATTTACTAAGAGCAAAGATGCAAAACAGGCTCATCTTTCACTCTAACATAAAATGTGTACTTTAGACAAAGAATTTAATTTTATCATATTCATATGAGGTTTTGGCGTTGTATCATATCATAAAAGACAAGAATAGGCTAGTGTCAATAAAAAATCTATTTTTCACGTCTCATGCTCGTAATGTTGGTGTTTATGCTGGATATAGGCGACATAAAATGACTTTTTGTGCTCTAGTGCATAAAGTAAAATCTTCGTCTAAGACCAAGGTAATCAGGTGTCAACAGCCACAAACAAAACATTATCTATAATATTTTTTTAATAATTTATATTGTACGTAAAACTAAAAATCAATCAAATAAATCAATAAAAATAAAAAAATAGAATTAAATTGTATATCAATGCATGGAAAATAAAAGGTACAGTCACCAGCATTAATATCTGCCACAACGGAGCGTGAAAAAATATCTGACACGTCCTTCCGGCCCTAGAAATAGAGTCGTATCAGATATTTATGCACGCTTGTTGTGTCAGATATTGGTGCTGGTGACTGTACCTAGTAAGTGAACAAATTGCTCCCACTGTTGCTATTTAATTTCCTCTCAATCGAAGTGAAAAGCAGAGTGTAAAACTGGAGCATTAAACCCATCGGGTAAAATGCCTCGCTTTATGCTCTCGTTGTACAATCTACTATAGTCTTGTCAGTTATCTTATCACGTTGTCAGAAAATATTGGATACTTTTTTTTGTCGATTAAACAAATCATGATGAAGTTATAGCCAGTTAGCGCACCGCCTGACGTCACACCGTGCAACACTTTTTAGCACATCGAAAATACAAGCTAGAGATATGGATGCACAGAAAAACCAGAAAGAGACCAGCGCTGGGAATTGAAACCAGGTAAGCATTCCGTGCTGCGTGCTATAACCCCTACACCACCGCTGGGTCTAGACACAAATTTCTCCTATGCACACATATCTCAGGTTGCTTTATTCTACTACGCTACTTAAGCAGCAGCACTAGCGACAACTATGTTTCGCTCTCATCGAGAGACGTAACACTCTTTCGGAACTAACCGCCCACCCATACAAGAGATGTCGCTGCTAAGCAATCAAATTATTATTATTGTTTGATATGGTTTTACGGGATGACCGTAAAAGTAGCAAATTTGGAGTTGAAATAAAAAGTACAAAAAGACTCCAAAGAACCAATCATACTTTTTAGCACGTCACGGGCCTCCATTCAAGAACTTTGAAGCGTTTCATCTTTGTTTTTTTTTTTAATAATGACATCATCAGCCGGAAGACGACGTCCACTGCTGAACAAAGGCCTCCCCCTTAGAACGCCACAATGTATGACAACTCGCCACTTGCATCCACCGGTTTCCCGCTACTCTCACAATGTCGTCAGTCCACCTAGTGAGAGACCTGCCAACGCTTCGTCTTCCGGTTCGCGGTCGCCACTCGAGGACTTTTCTCCCCCAACAGTTATCCGTTCTTCGAGCGATGTGGCCCGCCCATCTAATAATCTAACTGCCTCAAACGGGAATAGACATGGAGGACTTTGCCTAGCAGTAAGACATCAAACCAAGCTAGATAATAATAATAACCAACAAGATGGAGCGGCGACCTGGTTAAGATCGCGGGATCGCGGTGGATGCGGAAAGCACAAGACCAGTCTGAGTGGAGAGCCTTGGGGGAGGCCTATGCTCAGCTGTGGACGTCTTTCGGCTGACATGATGATGATGATGATGATGAATAATAATAATCTAAGTGACGGACTAAATATATTTTTACCCAGGAGACGCAAATTGCAGCATTAAAAATCAAATAAACACACAGAACTTTGCACGCAGCCTCTTGTAGATATTGAAGATTAGTGTTAGTGATTATCGTTGCACTGAAGTTTACCATCCACGTCATTATCAACAAACACACTGCATCCGTAACGCCCAAATTAGCTTGTATTGAAACTTGTAATTATAGTCTGTATTAAAGTCCATGCGAATTAGCGGGTCCCGTTCGCGATCCATAACATTGTAAGCCATAATGTAATGTTTGTCATAATGATCGTTTGCCATAACTCTATTTTCTCAAAAATCCATAAAATTTTCAGGAACTGTGAAATGGCCCTCCTACAGAACTCTATAGGTTAGGTTAGGTTTATTTTACAACAATAGGGAAATATTTATAGTTTTCAAGAAAAGAGTTATGGCAAGTGATCATTATGACAAAAAATACATTATGACTTTTAATATGTATGGATTCTAATATAGACCCGACAGTGCACAAATTTTATGATAATATTTAATTGTAAATGATGGCTTAAACTATTGGCAATGAATTGCAATTGCATGCAAGTAGTTAAAGTGACAGGTGTTCAAATTGTTTTGTGTATAATCGTAATCTTATTAAGATAAAAGTTGGACGTATTAATATATCCAACAAATAAACGTACCTACATTCACTTACAGCAATATGGCATAACATTATGCTTTGTTTAGAGTAGGTAAGATCATCAAAACAAAACAACACAATTATAAAGTAGACACAATTTCTGTGGAAAGGATAAATATTCAAGTGTCTTGCGGAGTTTTTTCTCATTACCGTTTCGGCAAGTGTAAAGAGATGATGCTCAAGGTTAAATTTTTAATGACACTAAAGACAATACCAAAGCTAAATCTAGCATGATCGAAATTATTGCGACTTGTCCTTCCGTTGTGCTGATAAACGAGAGACGGTAATGTAATGAATGATGTTTAACCAAGCAGTCAAACACTCGAATACTCACCCTGAATACAACCCGTAGAACTTTCTAGGCCACATCTCGTAATTATTATTCGCAACATTAATATAAATACTATGAACAACTACTTTAAGTAAATGCAACATTGCACCGTATTTAATTACACTTTTAACTCTCATCATAAGAATAAAATTGAGCTTATCTAAAGCTTTCACTATGTTATTTTATCATTACTTCATTCGATTTTTGATTCACATGTCAGCAGGTAGTGTTTTTGGATCAATGTTAGTGAGAATATCAGTGATACAATTGAAAAGTAAATCAAAATTACAGCAAACTTTAACATTTGGTAAACGACGTAATCGTCGACGATAATCTAAAAAATAAACCAAGTAATTCAAATAAAATACACATTAAAATGAAAACTCTGTTAACATGTGAACCAAACCCTAAACATGTTCTATAGATACAACACGGGCCCTAGAGCGCTTCCCTGCGATACTCCCTTATTTGAGATCCTCCCCATCCCCTAGGAGATCTTCGTATTCTTTCTCCAGCTGTTTATCGTCAGCCTTATCAGCTACTACTTCATACTCGTTCAGCTCTGCTTCTAGATCTTTCTCCCATTGCTCTGTAATTTCAAGAAAAGCGTTAAAAGTTTGTCGTAGAAAATTATCGGTTCTAAATGCATAAAATGCTCTTTTGATCTTGTCTTGTAAAAGAAACGGTATTAGTGAGTTTTATAACCTCAGCAACAAAGTATACAATTTGTCGTGTTTAGTTCATAGTATCTGTAAAGCAGTTTCATATGATATTCTTCTACTCATTATCTGTACAAATAGGCAAAAATTCTAATTAAAATGTATATATACCACGCACACTTACAAGATCATTATGAGCCGTTTTACAATAACAAACTCTGCAAAGATTTGTATTTAGCGTTTTGGTTAAATCAGTTGACGAAATTAAAATAGCATTTTATACATTCGTAATGTCAGCATGAATATAATGAAGCTTACGAAATATTAATCAGACACTATTCCTTTATACTCGTCAGAATTGACGTGTGACGCAATTTTGTAGATGAACGCCTTGTAGGAGTCATTTCATAACTTCAATATATTCAATGCAAGCATAAACAAAAGTCATAGTATTATTACCTTAGAAACTCTTCAAAATAGCTCATGAAATAACAACACCGATGTATTTTAGAATAATATAATTATTTCAATTCGTAATAACTAACTATAATGCCAATTTTCATAACGTTTACGTCGTTCGCTAAACATTGTTCTTTTATGATAGAATTACGCTAACTGGCTAGATAGAATACACTTTCGAGCCATTAAAAACTAAATAACGAACAAAATATTGTATGTGTTGAAAGGGAAAAAATCTGCTAAGGTGTTTTTCAGGGCCATAACTTCCAGCGACTTTTTTTGAGACGCTGACGACGTGGACCTTTAAAAAGGTAATTAACGTGGTGCTTTGAGATTCAGTAATTTAAAAAGGCAAATATTGCGACGACGTCACAATTCAGGCCTTTTAAAAGACCTACATAACAATGCACTCCCGATTTAACCGGCAAAAGCCTCTGCCACGGTGGTCGCGTTTGTATTGGTGCAAAAAAAACCGCCGCATTTTACGGCCCTGCCACTAGGTGGCGCCACTGTATATCAAACATATGTCAGTATGCGATCTTAAAATGCACCAGAGTTAAATACTGGCAAATAGATACAAATGGTGCTATTATTATAGCTTACATACTTATTTACCCAATACGGAATTAAGGAATGCCATTGGCATTCTGTAACAATCATTTCATTATTTGCACAAGGGCCGACGTATTTATTTTTAAAAAGTGACATCTGTCGGATTTTCAATTCACTTGACGTTGGATCAGTAGCGCCACCTAGTTACTGGGAAGGCAGCTGTCACTATGTTTCAATCACAAAATAATGCCCGCAGCCTTCCCGGGTCCGTACCAGCCGCAGATAACTGTGCGGTTAGTGAGGACAGGACAGCTTCCTCCCTAATAGCAATATGGAAGAACCGAATACTGTTAACGCGAATATTTTATGACAGCGGCGAATATCAAAACACACAATAGCCAGATTATTTAGTTTGACAGATTTTATCATCTGTAATTATAATTGGGTATCTAGACGAGTGTGGCGCAGACTAATTTAATCTTATGTCACAAACAGTTTTTTTCCTAATGAAGTCATATTCCTTTTGACATATCCGCATTTGTAAACTTTCAGCGTTATTTATGGGTTTTCAACCACACAATCATTATAATTCGACTGTAACATGAATGCGGCCTAGTCCGTTTTTATAGTCAAGTTACTGTCTCTGCGTAAGGACAAAGTCATACTGAAAGCTATATTCTTAAGTGCCTACCTTCATTTTTTAGGTTTGTATTTTAAGTAATATCTCACACCACAAAAATCAGGCCATCTGGTGGCTTCATTCAACATCTAGTAAGTCGCTCATTGTTTACACCAGAGATCGGAATTTAGGGGGCAAAATTTAAAGACAGATAGTTCCTATATCATACAGTAGTGACCATACAGTAGTGACCGTCCCAAGTTTCGTTTGTAAAAATATAATTTCATTCACAGTATAAAAATTAGAAAAAATAATAACTCAATTTTCTTCTTTATTATAACTACATATTTCAGAGTTTAATTCAACTTAATCATCGTCTACAAAAAGATACTTGAAAAAATACACCCTCTGAAACAAAGCTACGGGGCGATTACTTGTACAAGGAGAAAACATAGATAATTTAGCTTTTTGATAAAGGAATTAAATTTCGTCCGCTAAATTCTAATGTCTAAATGTTACAGACTTTAAACTCTCGTACTTTGTAGTCTGCGCCCCCCACTCTCGTTACCCCTGACTCGTCCCTAAATGCGGCATAAAGGTCGGTTTTGCGAGGAAACATAGGCCAGTTTTCAACACCTGTCATTCGCTTCGGACGATAGAGGGCGCTTGGTGCAAATTATTGAACTTAGGTTAACAAATAAAGGAAAACTCGCTGGAGGTGTGATCTTTTAGATCTTTTACCAACCGATAAACCAAGAGGTCCAAGTTTATTTTTATCTTGACTCCAGTAAAGTTATTTTATTACTGCCAGTAAAATTACTTACACTACATCACACCGACCATTGATTGATCACAGAAAACTCGATCCAAAACAATATTTGAAGTTTGGAAATACTACAAACATTGTTTAAGTTCTAGGAAACATTTGCCTCTAAAAGCATTTTTTATTAGACGTTTTCGTTGAAACAATAGGGATGTTGACACCACCAATCAATTGACGTACTTTTTATGAGCTGTCAAAACATAATTCTCCCATAGGGTTTGACCGGAAATAGCAACTTATGACGTCACTTGTTCGCACACTCAATCAACTAACTATTTATTTGTTTTAAAGCAACAAAAATCTAATTGTGTAGTTAATCGAAAAATAATCTGGTTTTCAGAGCTAAAATAAAGCGTTTTTTTACTGGAGTCGTGTCTTCGGATTATTTTTAATGGTGTCAACAACCCTATTATTTCATAGCAAGAATTTCTGTCATTATTTCAAAGTTTGCATTATTATTTCAACTGATTTGCACCCAAAGCCCTTTTAGTCCAAATTACACTATTATTAGATGATTTAATTTCAATACCAACTATTCTACACAATTTTAATTACACTGGATATTTCTCAGATACAATATAACGACCTAATCTAATTGTAAATATTAATTACAAAAGAAAAGGAAGAGACAGTGTTTAAAGTGAACAAAACACAAATTCACCTCTTGAAAAATTCCAAGTGTTCCTTTGGTAACACTTAAAAAAATTACGGAGTAAATACTTTTTTATTCACTTTAGGGAACGTGTTGCCAGTAGGAATAATTTCCTGTTTTTTTTAAAGAGGCAGTAAGTTTTTTTTTTAATTGACTGTCACATAAGTGATATGTCGCGGCTGACGGAGTTGCTGGAACGAAGTTAAACTGACAACACTTTATATTTACAAAATATAAAGTTTGGACATTGCTACTAGTCAAAATCACCAAACCAACTTTGAGAGAGAAGCGAAACAAAAAGCACAGGGTCAAGCCAAAACAGTATTCAAAGCGATATAAGATAAATTCAAGTAGCAATGTCAAAACCAGAAACTTATCGTTACACTACTGAGCGGATAAAATGTGACGGTAGCTACAGAATCTTAGTACAAGAATTTAATCAATACTTAGACATATATATAACATTCAGTAGACATTAAAATGGGTTCCATTGAAAATTTGATAGACAAGTATACAATTCGAGTACCTCAATAGCTTCTTTTTTTTCAAAATTTTATCATGTATTTTTAATATAGCTATTGAAATACATACCTTAGTCATATACTTTGTGATACAACAGGTGATATATAAAGACACGACAATATATACAGTTAGTAGTCCGGCAGGACAAGCGATATTGTCATAACATTCATTATATATGATAGATAACAACGGTGAGATATGGAGCTGATATAATAATAATATATAAACAATTCGAACAGCAATATTTTATAGATATATGCACAAATTATAGTGATACGCGCTGTGATCGAATAATGCCGTTAAAACACTCTCTATGTTATTCCATCTTATACATACAGCGCCAAGTGACATCATTATCTTATTATTAAAAAAACGTGCAATAACTCTATAGAAGAGTTTTTACACATACATGTAAAAACTGTGCGTATTTCCTAATTTGAAATCATTAAACTTGATATTTTGTCTGTCTAAACACTCATGTATATTCGTTTAGACGTACATTATAACAGTCATAATTTAGATTTGCTAGATATTTTCGTGCTATCTCATCTTCACCAACTTGTGAATACAGCATTTGTGTTTGTGACCATTTTATTCAATTTAACACATACGCTGGTTATTATTGCTCTCAGCTGTGATATAACGCCATTATTCGACCAGGCGCGACAATTTTAACTCTAGAAGAGCCCTAACATAGAATATTCGCTTGCAAGCTTCGTATTGACTAGATATTGCCGGTTCTATACGATATCCGCTGTACCATATAATGTAAGGCTCTTCTTAGGCCTACGTCTATCACAAATTCCATCTAACTCGACTTCCAAAGACAAGTGCATTTATTTATCCTTGTCTCTTTCGCACACTACGTGCGTTAAATTTTGCTTTGTTCATTAGCTCGTAGGTATACTGCACTAGTCAAAAACTGGCTTGAGTATTAGGACAGGTTATGAGCTATGCCCACTTCAAAATTTCTTCGTCTCGCACTGCAGTTCTACAACAAAGGAGTTAATCGAGACGGATATTATTATCTCAGTAGCACTGCAAGACACGAGTTTCAAGACAATATTATAAATGCAATTTCAATCTAAAGCCTCGGTCTAATTGTTAAAAATTACTGATATTACCACACTTATAGTACAGTAAATTCAGCAACTAGTCAAACTGTCATTACATTTATAACGTGCTACCTGACAATGCCTCACTATCATCAGACACACAACTTAACACGTAAAAACCTCGCAATTTCTTTTTTAACCTAACCCTTCACAAATGCTTAAAAAAATCGATGACAATGTCGATAATACACATACATATACATATAAATAGGCATAAACGTCATCGTGAACGGCACTGCCAACAACTGTTATGTTAGAATATAATATATACTTGTCGTAACGGTAGGAGCCTATAGTGAATACGACATAGAACCGTGCAATGGTGTTATAAGTGATGTCCCGTAGTCCATGCGTTGCTTAAGCTGCATTCCAGGGGAGAAAATGCTTTTAAAACAGCGGTCATTGTAGCTCTACAGACATTTGACAAGCTGAGTAACAACAATGAGGGAGAGGCCTACGTCCAACTGTGGACGTCCTACGGCTGAAATGTAGTCGGATAACCTTCTCATTGCTCAATCGTTACGGACCCCCTTTAAGGGGGAGAAGAGTAGGGTTTGGCTGGTGCACCCTGGACAGCAACAGTTAACTGATTTATTTAATAATTTGTTAACCGTTGGCTATCTAAACAGGTAACCACAAATAATCTTTCCTATAGATAGAACAACGTTAGAAGTTGGTAGTCTTCTTCAACATTGGCCAAACTATCGATTGTATCGATAACAATTTTGAATTTGATTTCACAAATTTAAATAAATTGAACCACAAGTAGCCCGAAACAGGAAAGACACTTTCACAAGAGTTCTTAGTGATTAGTGAACAGTTTGGCAGATAATTTCTTTAAAAAATGTATTCTGTTTATATAAAAATAATAAAACTGTTCCCAACAATCGTAGGAAGACTCTTATAAATTGCATATTTAATGTTATATACAGCTTGTGGATGCCAGGTAAAGCTTGTCAAATGTGTAGTACTTCCATTAAAATATTAAAGTCTGACAGTTTAATGCGGTAAGAACGCCTCGAATCAGAAAGCATTTTGAACGTATATGCTAATCTCAGCTATAGCCCCTCAGGGTACTTTTAACCAAATAAAAAGGTTAGTAAATTTTTGGACGAGGTGTTTAAGTGCCTATTCGATTTTACTGGAAATACATAACATGGCTTTTAGAAAAATGATTTAACAATAGAAAGGCCACATTTATGATCATTATGATTTACTGAGACGAGGCGTTCCTACCGTGTTAAATAAGCTAAGTTTTTTTTTTGTATACTCTTGGATCTGACGACAGATCCATTCATTTTAATTGTCAAATAATCCTGCTATTTTTTAAAATACAATATATTAAATATAAAGCGACAGCAAAAATCGTTAGATCCAAAGCATGCAAGAATTCTCAAAGTTGGTTTGTCGATAAAATTCAATCAAACATTGTCTTAAAAGTAAAATGCGACGAAATTACTGCAACTGGTGAGACCTTATCTCAATATAGCAATAGTTGGACCTAAATAACGTTAACTCTGGTTACAATGTATCCTGTTCCAAAAATTAAAAACATGTTAGTTTTAACTGTCACCACTGAAACTTTTAAGAATAGGATACACTGTTTTAATAAGTCAACTGAACGTGAGTTTGAATCAAAATAATCAAAAACCTTATTGATAACGATGATGTCGGATGAGAAAAGTACGCAGGATAATAACCTACATCAAATTTCATACTGCAAAGAATGGAAATGAGGGTTTTCACTGAGCGAAATATCGCTAGATGGCGTTACTATCGTGAGGTGCGTTTGACGTTTGCTCGTGATTGGTTCAATAACTAAATGAGCCAATCGCAAGCAAACGTCAAACGGACCTCACGTCACGATACTAACGCCATCTAGCGATATTTCGCCTCCGTGAAAACCAGCATTGATGCAGTTTATTTGTCTCAAAGTGTTACGTACAAGTTAGCTTCTTCGACACAACAAGAACAATGACATTACATACAACGAATATCAACTAAACAAAATGGCTAATGTGTGTTTAACTAAATTATAAAAAAGGAGAAGCATAAGGATCGATGAAAAGCTTCAAATATTTACAAATACTTTTTTTTTAATATTCGACTGGATGGCAAACGAGCAAGTGGGTCTCCTGATGGTAAGAGATCACCACCACCCATAAACATCTGCAACACCAGGGGTATTGCAGGTGCGTTGCCAACCTAGAGGCCTAAGATGGGATACCTCAAGTGCCAGTAATTTCACCGGCTGTCTTACTCTCCACGCCGAAACACAACAGTGCAAGCACTGCTGCTTTACGCCAGGATTAGCGAGCAAGATGGTGGTAGCAATCCGGGCGCACCTTGCACACTTGAACTTTTTTTTTAAATACCTTATGTAGATGTTAAAGTAGCAACTTCGAACGCAGAAGATATTATTTAAACGTAAGAAAATCGAATTAAAATTGGTCTTTAATCATCTGCCAATCCGGAACGATATTAATTTTAAATTGACATTTCGACAATATCGCCATTAAGCGACGATTAATTAGATTGTCCGGAAGATTTAATTCAATACTCTACATTATCAATACCAGTCTATTGAAAAAGATAGAAGTAACATTGAATTTGAATTTGAAAATAATGTACATATTGTTATCTTTAAACTTCAAATCTTCTCAAATTTAAGTCGTCTTACCGTCATCGTTCTCTCTATCGACTTTCATCGTCTTTATCCTTTGCTTCGCGTCATCAATCGACTCCTGAGACGACTTCTCTTTGGCAATGAGACTCTCGCTCGCTGATTTTTCATCTATTTAGAGGATAAAGGAGTAAAAATAAAACATAAAATGTAAAACAAAAGTGCAATAGCAAATGATATTGATTTAACAGCCGTTAAAAATCAAGTGGGTGACAGATGTCAAATTAAAATGTTGATGCATGCAAATCAAATATGGACACATTTTTCGACGTCACCTTGGTGAACCTTAGAATAGAGAAGAAATATTTGGAACTGCGTGACAACATACAGCACAAACGTAATCCCCAGTCACTTGATGGGGGTTACTATGTCTGCATCTTATGTAATGTACAGATGTAAAGCACAAAGTTTTTCTATCGTATTTTATCGGTAAAAATCTTATTTATCGTGCTCTCTCAACTAGCTTTAGTACACACACATCGTACAGCCGTACATTTTTCATTGCGACATTTTGACACTAAATGATATATTGTTCCATGTTATTGACACTTCGGGTGCCGTCTTATTCCGATTTATATCCTATTTTTCCGGATAGAAAAACCATTATATATAAAGTAATACCAACGAGTAGAGGTAATTATGTTATGAGACAGAAAGGGAGCGAAATAGTAATAATGATGTATCAGACAAAGGTGAAGTATATCTCATCTCGTTGGTTTTGCTTTACACCTGTAATGACAAGACTAAAGTTGTGGTGTTACAGTGAGGGCGTACCCTGAGAGTCGTCGGCGCTCTGCTGGCGGGAGCCGGCGGCGACCGCGTCGGCCTCGTTGGCCTGGCAGATCAGCGACAGGCGGTAGAAGTAGTTCCGCCAGAAGTTCTCCTCCGTAATGCTGGAACACGAGAGGTTGCCGGTAAAAGTGGGAATTTAGAATTTAGATAGAAAGATAGCGCGTATTTAACAGTTTTTTATGATTTATGGTGTAGGTACCTATTCATTAGATTGACAGACATTTGTCAGACATTTTTGATAGACATTTGCTACGGGATTAATAGGTTGCCCGGCTGATATCGCTATGTTTACGTCGCTTATAGTATGCTTGAATGTTGCTTAAACAATATTATGTAAACAATATTTTAGTTTGGTAATTGCTCTTTAATTTGATATTAAAAAAAATATCCCATTTCAGAAGACAAGCTTGTAGCACCCGTTACTTACATCATTTACATTGAGCTTCATTTATGTCTCGTCTACGTCCCGGATGTTATTCTTTTCTGGTCTCCACGATATTCTATTCAGGGATATCCACTAATCCCTAGAATACTAGTGGACCACTAGTATTCTAGGGATTGTAGTACTAACGCTTTTAGGCATGAGTTAAAGCGTATCTTTTCCAGGTTGGAATGCTCGGCTACGATGATGACGGCCTATATTTTGTCGTCAGTCAACGAGGTCTCAGCATCAATATTAGCTTTGATACTCATTGCTTCTTCGCATCCACTACGATTTTTACCACGTCTTAACGAGCGTCTATCAGGGGATCCTGTATTCGTTTTAAAGGGATGGTACTTCATGGTACTCACACTTTAGGCACGAGGTCGAAGCGCATCTTCTCCAGGTTGGAGTCCTCGGCCATGATGGCGACGGCGACTGGGTACATCTTGTCATAGTCGAACTCGAACTCCACGCCAGCCGGCGGCGCGCGCACGAAGTTCCGCCGGTCCTGAGATAAGGAAACGATCACATATTAAATGCAAGTTAATCCGGATAACTCACGTCTTAAATCGAGTTTACTTGGCGCCGAGTTGCTCCCAAAGGAAGGGCTTCTAAACTCGACATAAGACGTGCGTTATCCGGATAAACTTTCAGCGTTTCCATTGGTTTATGACAAACAAATTCCTCGCAACACTTCCTCGTACATCTCTGGTGGATACGCAGCCTAACATCTGCCACAGGGGATCGTGCAAAAATATCTGACACGTCCTATATACCGGCTGCAGAAATAGAGTCGTACCTATCAGATTTTAATGCACGCTTTGTTACGCCAGATGGCGACTGTATTCATAGGGGAGTTGAACTTCAATGAGGGCTATCGCGTATGGATTCGCCACTAGAGGCGCTAGTGTAGCGTGAGGTTTCCGAAATGTCAAATCTCATAGTTTTTGGGTTACGCGGGTTTATTTATAATTAGAATAATTTTGTGAATATTTTGCAATATCTGAAATTAATTATGGCAAATATGCGTTCCGGGGCAATGAATGTCTGTGTTTTGAGACAGTTTTGTCTTTCGGAAACCTTTGTCCTCCCTTTTTTCCGAACAAAACGGGGACTATGCAACACTGTGGCATGCTCGATATTTTTATGGTACGGTTTTAAGGTGTATTAAATATGATTTTAATCTAAACTTTGTTTTCACACCCGTAAAAACAGACTTTGAAAGCCATACTTAAAAACCTCACGCAACAATGCGCCATCTAGTGAGACAAAAAACGATAGCCCTCATTAGCCCAAGGCTGCTCTGAGGACACCGTGCTGAAGTAGCGTGCATTGGGTCAATTGCAGGGTAGGCAGCGTTAGATCGCGCCGCAGCAGTGCGCCGCCAGCACCAAGCACGGTAGGTAGCTGAAATTGATCCAGTGCACGCATATGCCGTGCTGTGTAGACAAGATAAGATAGGGTGTACTCACAGTGGACAGTGACAAGCACTCCTCCTTCAGCGCAGCCTCGTTCGGCGCCCCAACCCACGGTGCGGTGGCCGCGCCGCCGCCGCCCGCCTGCCCCTTGATGAACGCGTCCTGTTCGCGGTTGAACTCGCCGAGGATGCTCTGTGGACAATAACGAAACATGCGTTAAGAACGGTTGATTGAATATCAGCAATATGGTGTCTCAATTTATTTCAGTGAAACTTCGTTGATTTTTGATACCCGGTACTTTAACATGATCACGATATATTTCTAAAATAACCTCGAGTCGATCTTTTTCATCTACTGCCGTTACAAACCATATGGCAAGTTAGCTGACCATAGTATTAAATACAACCATTTTACGAAACGGTCGACCCAAACCACAAAGTGATCAATTCTAAAATCTCGCCACGACATACACTTCTGTGGGCTCTGTTTTGAGCCAGTTGCATCGTTTCATATAAAACTTCCTGTAAACAAATTTAACGATCATAGCAGTAATAAATATCCAACAAAGATCAAGCACATTCCAAGTGTTCCAGAACAAATCCAGCAAAGTAAAGTCATTGTCAAGTCACAAAAAGCTTAACCTCACCGTTGCCACGTAGCCTTCGACTTGATTTGATTGCCAAGCAAATGTTTGCCACGCGTGTGTGCTTAGGACGGCAACTGCTTTGCAAAGGCGGAGCGAAAACAAGGTAAGGTCTTAAGTTTTGACTTGCTAAATTAGATTAAAATCTTTCTGGAAGCCTTCCAAGGCAAAGCTTTTATATAATTAGGACAACTTTCGAAAAGGTCGCGTTATATTACGGGGGCTGGAGACAAATCTTGTTACAGCATTAAAGAAATTGAATATACATGGGTTCGGAAACTTTTTAGATTAATAAACTCCAATGTTGTAAATACTTTCATTAATTACGGCTTAATGAAGCTTGTGGTTACTCGTGAAACTGGTGAAATATTGAGATTATTTGCAATAGTTCCTTCGCCAGTGCCTTTGTTGGATTAAATATATTTATTTTCGCACTAGATCCGTCAAAACAAGTTAAGCAAGAAGTAACTTGTTGAGAAACAAGGGTGAAAAACAAAACAAAGTTATTATGATCAACTAGTTTCCCGACGTGCTCCTAATAGCGTTAGAAAGAGCCGCACACAGCATGATAGTGCAGCTGAGACGTTAATTTGCAGTAGAACATTAACTACACTTAAACTAAGCAACATTATTACAATGACAATGCAAAACATAAAAAAAAAACAACTTTTATTGCTGAAAATAATACTCTGAGAATAAATAACTACAAGATATCATAACATTAAAGATATCAAAATGCAAAAGTCAATCCAATCCTAACAACATTACGCCCTGTAACCTCAAACTTCCGCACAAACGCTGTCACAACTTGTAAACGAGCTCCATTGTACAAATCAAAGCCGACCATTAACTAGGCCAGTGGAAGGCAGTAATCAACTAATGAACGGCGCGCGAGCCATCAATATGAATACTCAAGCAAATGAATCGACTAATATTAGATTTGACGCCGAGGTTTGAAACTTTACGTGCCAAGGGTCAGAGAGAAAATAGTTGATCATTGCGTAGTTTAAGTAAACTGATAAGTTTGTAATTGGTTAACATATAAAAACTGATAAAGTTTGGACTATCTGGCTTAAGCTTCCGTAAACTAGGTAACCAGACGAATAGTAATCTAGATATTTATTTAAAGAATGAAGATATTTACGAGCTTTAAGCGAAACGGAAGGTAAAATTAGAAGCTTAACGCGTCACGTGTCCTAGAGACTACATTAGTCCCTATCTTTTTTTTGCGGGAAATTTCCTAGAGACTACTAGTAGACTGTACTGGTAGTCTCTAGGGCATTTCCCGCATAAAAAAGTTAGGGACTAATGTAGTCTTGGACGCGTGACGGGTTAATAAACGCCTTTAAGACTAGGTAGGTATTCACGTTGTCATTTCTAGATGATACGTAGTTGAAAATTATTTCCATGATCCTTGCATTAGTGTACTTGCAATTGCTAATACATATTACTTAGACTAATTGAAATTGAATTTAGTGCAAGCATCAAAATTAATAACGAAAATTAAAATTCAACAATACCATTTGATAAAGTGAATTTAGAATTGGACGCAACCGCAGATACAAGTCCTAGTAACTAGTTTAATTAATAAGAGTGATAATTTAACAAAGGGACCCATGCAATTGTTGACCCAGATTAGCGAATTGAATAAGTTCTGATTGGTTTTCATCATGGGGCTGTTTGTAAAGAATCTAATTAATATTATTTTGTAGGTTATCCGTTTATTCCCTCAAATAAATTGGTCTATTATACACAAAGTCCAATTAACCATTACAATCTATTAGATTTATTTCTATGGACCAAATCTACCTCATTAAGTAAATACAACTCAAAATATTCATCAGGTGCCTGCGAATTTGAAAAATGAAGCCCAAATTGAAGATTTGCTATCTCTGAGTTTGTTAATTTTAGGTCAGCTGGTATCATAAATTGCTGAAAATAAACCTTCCTGGATACTAATCTGTTAAATCAAATAAAAGTGAAACACTCTGTCAGAGTGAACAAACTGGATTTATTAACAGCCACTTAATTACATAACCTCTCATATCACATGTTAATATCTAGATGGCGCTACTGTTTTTGAAACTATCTGAATGTTGTACTGCGCGCACTGCAACAAAATCCAATTTGCACATTTTTAATGGAAATAAAATACTAGAGGTCGTTTGGAGATTACTAACCGTCTTTAATCTGTTAAGCTGCTCTATCATAGCACTAACAAATAGGATAAAAAATAATATTTTTAAACATATTATGTCAATAGCTTAAGATATGGAATATCTAACGTCGCTTTCCTCAGCGATTTCTCAAGCAAACAGTAGCATGAGAACAAGATTAAAACTACCAATGTCATTCAACATTACAAACACATAAAATATCGCTCCAATACCTTCATCGCCTTCTGGCAAACACAAAATGATAGAAACAGTGATATACAGCACTCAAGCAAACTTTGCAGACAAATCGAAACGTCTAACCTTGATAAAGTAACGGTTAAATTATTGAGAGAGCAATCAATTACAACAGACAATTAATCAGTAACATTCCTAACTCCCAAAGTTACATGACAAGGGTACGCCAATTATTCATTAAGTCCATCGTGAATAAATAAAAGGATTCGGTAATAAGACTAATTCTGATTTTGAGAAAGTCTTTACAGATAGAGTTTTATAAAATCAAGCGTGACAATGAATTTACTGAATTGATACACTGAAAAACTCTGAAGAGAAGACCAGACCATTTTTAGAATTTTAAATTAAAAGTAAATAAATCCAAAACGACAGCAAGTACAAAAAGCGGTTTGAAATGAGAACACCAAATTGAAAACGAAATGTGAATATGCCGTATTCTTGCAACGGACTAGCTTGACACATAATATCAATTTGAGAAACCAACCTACTGAAAATGTGAAGCAACAGCAAAACAGAAAATTTAATACCTGATCAACAATCAAAAGCTGTCGTTCATCATTAATTAACATAACACGCTCCATCAGAGGGCGATGCGCGATTACAATCAGTATTTTCCGGTTTAAATCAGATAGCCACTACGGGAATGAAAAGCCTATCCAGTTGGACAGGGAAATAACAATTTTAAAGAGTGAGAAGTTTAACTTAAAAATTTATTATACTGACTAGAAGCCATATTATCTAACGCACAGGTGCTCGCAATCGCACTCATCTCTTTCCACCCGCACCTATATCGTATCGTATGACAGAAAAGAACACTGAATGTGATTGTGATTCCGAGCGTGGTAGCAGGCGTATTTGATTTTTACAAAGCTCCCGTTCATCCCGAATTAAATGAATGTTTTTAATTAAAAGTAAATGACACAGGTCAGGTCAGGTACAGGTCATATCCATATTATCAAGCTTAGTAATTTATACAGAGCTCGCAACGCTGCTGTTGTGGCGGCAAAACAGACTTATCGCTGCGCAGTGCAGAATAGTTCAACCCGCAGTGTTGGCTGCGCTAGTGATACATCCGTAAGCAAGATTCTGACAAGTACCTTTTCACATATCCCGGTACCCGGATAACAGGGGACGGGTATATGGTGATGATGCAAGTGTAGAATCTTTCAAATGTACCCGTGTTATTTATCCGAGTAACGGATTCCAACTACCCGACAAACGGAAAGCTGAAAGTTCGTGATAAAAGCTTACGATCCAAAAATGATTTTATTTAATTTCGCAAACTGCGCGAATGGAATAAGTTTGCCGTCGGCTTGATGACAGCAGTATTTAATGGAAAATTGCTGATTGCGGGACGCGGATAATCCCGGGCGCGTGGCGATCGCGGATTTGTCCGGCCACCCGATGGAACGTAGTTGGATGCAGATTTAATCTGGAGGATATTGTTTACGGCCAGCGTTAATGGCTTTTATTATATTACTAGCTATGGCATAGAATCAAATTTCATTTGCAGTGTTTCGAGAATGATGTCTCATTATTCTGTTTTGGCGTAAATTTTGGGTAGCTGTACTCGACCATACTCGACGTAGACTTAAATGGGCCTTTGTTGTCTAAAACTACACCCAAAACAAATAAATAAATCCAGGAAATCGGAAAGTCATACGGAACCCGTGTTGTTTTCAATCAGTACAATTATGTAATAAACATTTTGGCTGTCATAAAATTTATTAACCCGTTTTACTTTCGACTAGATTTTGGGACGGAGCTCCGACATTTTTTCAATTTTTTACTGTAGTTTACTTACGAAGTAATTATATTGCATTCATTATTATCACACAGTATGCATTATTGTGTTCTGATCTGAACACCACAAATCTTAGTATCGTGGTATTTCGTCCTTTCATGCACATTTTTTAACTTCACCATAAATGAGGTGCGAAACAATGGCATTGTAAAATAGCGTTCATTTCTTTTTTAGTTAAACGAAATCAAAAAAGCCTGGCCTGGACCAATAATTTAATTTTTTGCTCCTGTTGCAGGGCCCACCTTGTATACCGAGCGGCAAAAAATCTGGCCCTAAAATGTATGCATTCATATGTAATTTTGCATGTACAGTGGGCCAAATTTTGTGCTGCTGAGTATATTTAGTTTGCAAGTTTTTCCTAAGCGACACAATTAATCGGAAGACAAAACGGACTTCTCAATACCTCTAATCTAATAAAAGATTTCTATTTCCAAGAATAGTTGTACCTCGCATTTCTCGACTCGCCTTTCCTGGGGGCCTGCCATGATCTTTTCATAAACGATCCAAACGCAGAGCAGTTCAATTTAGGCACCTAAACTGAATCGTCGAAATTTTTACCACGACGTTTATTTCTCAGAGCTGTCTCAATGGTTTACAAGTGAATGAAAGACCGATATTGTCTCTGGTTCGACAATGAAACGCTAAGTCGCGAAAGGGATGCCGCTATATGCAAACCAAATATTTTATACTAAAACCTCTTTATTTTGGAAAACCATAACTCTATGTCATTCCGTGTTCTTAGCAACCGTTGTGTTGATAACAAATAAATGTTTACGCTGTCACTAATCCACGAGTCTCTTTTCTCACTGAAAAATTGTTGTATCAATGAGGAGCACAATGTGACCCTATACCTATGAAAAGTTATAAAACTTGAATAAAAGTTTAAAAGTTCTTGAAATTTAAAAATATTCCACATAAAACACTTAAATTCTAAAAGAATTGACAGAATGAGTAACTTATACTGAATCGCTAAATTTGAAACTGAAGCGATTCAATTCCCACACAAGTTAAGCGTCATGGTACGAAAACCGCTTGAAGTGAGTGAATGAAAATGTCTGTATCGCTATCGCTGTCGCTGAACCGTGCTTGAACTGAATCGCAAAAGTAACGTCGTGGTACGAAATAGCGATGCAGTTCAGTTTAGAGCCTAAACTGAATCGTATTAAGAGAACGTGGTAGGCCCCAGCAAACACAATAAGGTGGAACGAAGACGTATTTACTTTGTCTAGCGTTTTAGGAAATTCATCTTTCTCACTTAGAGGATAAGGTTGGGAGAACAGAGATTAAGGTTGGATAAACGTGCGGGATTCAAGGAAATTCGTCGTTTCTGCTAAGACGGTAAAGGCAATATATATAGTCTTGGACGGGGGTCAGTACGCGGCCCCGAGACAATGTATTTTTAGGCCTATGTTATCAGTAATCCGAGCACATTGGGACGTTACGGATGGCAGGGTCAATGGACGGTTTAAAAGTTCATATACAACAGCGATAGTATCTTTTATTGTTATGAATTTCAGTTAGTATTAAGGAAAAAGCTCTGGGACAATAGATTAAATTAAAAAAAAAAACACTCGCTCGATTTCAGAGCAGGGTTTATTCCCACCTGTTACCACCAATTTGATATCAGTGGTAACAGGTGGGATTTTTTTCCCAAACTAATGGGAATAAAAAATCCCATCTGTTACCACTAAACTAATTGGTGGTAACAACTGGGATTTTTTTCTCAGTAGTTACCACCAATTTCTTTATTGGGTATGAGATGGGGAACAAAATCCAATTAGTTACCATCACATTCATTTTAATTTTCAGCAGTTTATTGTCAACATATTAGAAAAGGTTCTATTCTATTCAATATTCATGGAGTTATTTTATCTTATCGCGAATATTTTTCCTATCTGTTACCACTAAAGTAATTGGTGGTAACTACTGGGAAAAAAAACCAGTAGTTACCACCAATTGCTTTAGTGGTAACTACTGGGATTTTTTCCCAGTAGTTACTACGAGTACTTTAGTGGTACAAGATGGGAAAAAAATCCAGCTGTTACCACTGGTTAAAATTGGTGGTAACAGGTGGGAATAACCGAGAGCAGTAAGAGTAACTATACCCCTAGTATTTTCATCGAATTCATCAAGCAGCTTAGAGATTATTTGGCTTGAGCCAATGATATTATATGTTACTATCGTATGTATAAGCTCACTGGCTTGAGCGATGAATGCTGATGATCCTAATCTAGCAACTTACTATACTTTATTATACGAAAGGAAATCGTATATTATACCTTCAGTTGAGTTAAATATAACGTATAACAACATATTGCAACCCACTTCTTCTGCCGTATCTCGCTGTAGCATACATTAAACCATAAGTTATATAGTGCAATCCCGATGCACTTGGATCCATTAGGATCCCCTATGTACCCCTTAGAGCGAGAACCGAAGTCTTAATGGTACTCGAAGCTTCCGATGATATACCCGTAGGGACAACACAAGAAAACGTATAATGCGTAACAACCAAAACATCTTTGTACATTATTACTTGCACAGTACGTCATCTTTTGCTATGTCAGAGAAATCTCAGCTTACACGCGTAACGTTTTAGCGTTAATATGGACGTAGACAAATATTGGATGTATATTCAGACGTCTTATCCGCTATCATACGTTGTTTACAAAATAGGGAAAGATGAATCGATCGCTTATTGTATTTGTATGGGAGATTGGTGGCCCTGGATATCTTCGCGAAAAATCGTTTGATTTATCTTACAGCACTAACCTCACCCACATTTCTACACCATCTATATGGTCCAAGAATGGACGAATTAGGAAGATGACAAGTTGGACAGAAGAACATACATATGGTAATGCAGATCAGTTGAGAAAATAACGAGATAATAACCTAGACAAGTGCTGGCGAGCTAAGAACATGACAATATAGGAATGTGGACGAATATATTTTGAGTCAAATTGGATTTGATATAGAAATAATTGATTTAAGAATAAATTCATATAATGAAACCTATAAAACTGAAGATGGCATTTAAATCATCTCAGCAAAATGCGTAGAATTTTCAGTACCTAATATTGATAAAACAGAAACAAATACAAGGTTTATTTGAAACTTTGTTGGTACGCTATCGCATGCAACAGAATGTAACTTCGTATGAGGCATCGTCGGTGGCGGAGATAGTTTATGTCTGTCTCCGGTGGAGGCTGAATGTAAAGTAGTACCAATGGAGGTGCTGGAAGGAATTCCAACTTTGTTCCAGTGGAATGATAAAATATTACCTTATATTTGAGTTCGCTACTCTAACTAGTTTTATTACTTTGGATACAGAAACACCTAGTTATGTTCAGTTGTTCGAGAGAAAAGGTCATTTAAAAGGAGAAATTATTGAGTGAACTGAAGAGAAAATTTATCTCTATTGAGCAGCTACAATACGACTACGGCTGTTCATTTCGATTTTCAGCGCAATAGACAAGTACAAATTACGAGTGTAGATTAAACAGACTTAGGAAAATATAAGAATATTTTTTGAAAAAGTTGTAATACTTGATAATAAATGCCACACTAACGTATGATAAAAAAGATTGCTGGGGCGTCAGAAGGTTTCAGTATATTAATTAACACATTGTAGTGAAAGGAAAACAATGCTTCGTGGTTGAGTTGAACCGAACAAATGATCGTAATGCGTCACGTGGACAAACGAGGTTTCAGCTCATGTAGCGATAAAAACAACCATTAAACTTAACAAGCTGAACGGGTGCGAGTTATGATCACGGTATTATATAGTCGTATATATTAGCGTTAACCCGCGGCTTCGCACGCCGTAGCCAGGTGTAATGATTGAATACAAATTCCCGAGGGAATCATCAAAAACGTGGATTTCAGTAACGTTGCGTAATAAGCGACTGCGTCAAATTTCATGTCTCTAATCCTTGCAGTTGAAAATTTGAGATTTTATCACGATCCCGTAGGAATATCGGGATAAAAAATAGCCTTTGATACATACCAAATCACATCCAAACCGGCCAGCCATTTTAGCGTGAAGGTAGCAAAAACTTATCTTATTGACAATACCTAATTCATTTCGCGACAGCCAGCTCCAAGTAAAAGTACCTACCTTGCGCGCGCATAACCTCCCTGTGCAAAGGACATTTTTCTGTTAACAATGCAGACCCGAGATCGGATTTGCTTCGTAAAGTACGAAGTGGCGCGCATCGTTAGGGGACAAAAGTTGACTCGTGGCGCGATAGAGCAGACAAAAGAACTCGGGCCACCGTGTCATATCTACATGTATATGCTCACATTGCTGCAGAAAGTGGATACGGTTCATATGGGTTATGTATGAGTGGCTTTGATAAAATTGGGGCTACGTCCATTGATTAAACCTCCCTGCATGCTTCTTAAAGTATAAATCAATTGTAAGAATAACTGCCCAATGTATAGTCAACCAAGATATTTCTTTACCGCCCTAAGGTTTAATGTCATTTGTAGCACTTAAAACGTCAAAGCCTATTTTCAAGCACAAGTCAATATGACAAATTATTGTTTATTATTGAAGTCAAAGTGAACAGACACCTTCTAGCCAAACGTGTGCCATCTTAGGCCTCATCTTCACCTTCCATCAAGCGAAATTGAGGCCAAACGTAGCCTATTTTATATTTTTTTTAAAGTAGAAACTAACATTAAAATTGGTAAAGCACTTTATGGTTGATAATACTATGTGCAGAAAGTACGGTTTTTTTAAATAATAAACTATAGTTTATGTTGAAATCATTTCTAAAAATCGAAAATATGGATAATATAGGGTCGGTCTGATCTGAAGCATAGTCTATTTATAAAAAGTCAGGACTTCAGAACGAAGATTTTGACATTCAAAATCGATAATGAAAAAGACATCAACAACAACGCGAATATATTAATATTCAGGGAATGATAAGTGCAGGATAGGACGATGCTACGAGTATAAGGATAAATACAGTAAAAGTGGAACTGCTTAAATTTGATTATGACATGCACAAGGACGAGTAAGATAATTGGGGGAACTTGGAAGAGCCTGTCCTTCCAACTGCCACTCAGTTTTTAAATTGATCGACGGCAAAGTAGACTGCTAACTGAAATGTGAAATGTGCGTTCGGGAAGCTTCGCAGTGTCTTTTCGTCCAAATTACCGCAGTGTTTGAAGTCAAAAGTCTTTGACCAGTGTGTGTTGCCAGTGATGACATACGGATCTGAGACGTGGGCGCTAACGATGGGCCTCATGAGAAAACTCAAAGTCACTCAGAGGGCTATGGAGAGGGCTATGCTCGGGGTTTCTCTGCGGGATAGAATTAGAAATGATGATATCCGCAGTAGAACTAAGGTTACCGACATAGCCCGAAGAATTACGAAACTAAAGTGGCAGTGGGCGGGGCAGATTGCTCGCAGGACTGATGGCCGATGGGGTCGGAAGGTTCTCGAATGGCGTCCGCGGACCGGGAGACGAGCTGTCGGTAGGCCTCCAACAAGATGGAGCGACGACTTGGTTAAGATCGCGGGATCGCGGTGGATGCGGAAAGCATAAAAACCGGTCTGAATGGACAGTCTTGGGGGAGGCCTATGTCCAGCAGTGGACGGCTTGCGGCTGACATGATGATGATGATGATGAACTGAAATGTTAAGTTAGATTTGTTTAGTTAGGTTTAGAAGAATCTAAATGAAGAAACATAATAAAATGTTTATTATAATACCAGGAGATTATAATGTTTCATCATACACTGACTAGGCTGAGCCTGTGTCTTGGTGTACGGGGTTGATATAATGACAACAATAATAAGAAAAAAATCTCATATGCTATTTATATCTTTACAATACTTTCGGGTGGTAGAATTTGTGTTATGCCGCTTAACAACAATGCTTACGCTGTCATGGTACGGCGTAGATATCAAGTCAACCATTGATAATCTGAGACACAAGGTAGATTATCTTAGCCCTCTAGGCTGACAGACATCACGAATTCTCCGGTATTAAGGTTATCCATGAGCAGTGGTGTTCGCTCATTTATTAACAGATAAAAAAAAACTTTAAAAAAAAAACATTTATGAAAAAAATCGACATTCAATCGTGTCATATATTACGGACGATCACTCAGACAGTTTTCACCTATGCATTTCATTTAAATATTCTAAATATCTCATTCGTCAAACTTAAAACAATTGTTTGCTGTATCCGCCTAAACCCACCTAAACAGAACACGTATATTCACGGCAGCTCAAATCACGTCCTACCGTAGCCAGGCCCGTCCCTAGAATCCCGCTCACGTATCACTTTATTGACGCTTAATAAAAGCCGATGGAATACAACACCTATTCCTAGACACCTACGCAACGTGACAAATCTTTTCGGGAAAAGCTAAGTTAGACGTCACGTTGGCGTTTGAGAAATATCACTGGATGGATCGTAAAAAAATAAAGGATGGCTTTTTATTCTATCTAGGTGACGTCTTGTTCTTGTCAAAGTTTTTTTGCTGTTCAAGATATTCTTTCATCGAGTTGGAAAGAAGCCAGTGTCCCAACAAATGTGCCGGGTACAGTTTTAAATTAAGTTACTAGCACCGGTAAAATCGACTGATAGAAGAAAATAGGAATAGCATTCTCTTGCTCTAATATTAAACTATTTTCTGTGCATTTGCTGACGCTTGTCAAACATGTGGAGCCAGCATTAAGTTTTGATGAACATTAATATCATCAATTCATCATCATGAACCTACAGCAGTCTAGTGCTGGATAGGTCTCCCCTGATGGGCATCATTACACCCTGGTCCTCGGGTCGACGCATCGAGATTCTACCAGCAGCCTTTCGTCCTACACTGCGTTTGCCGAGACGCGGTCTCCACTCGAGAATTCTTTTATTCCAACGGTTGTCGGTTCATTGGCAAATATGACCAGCCCATATACAGTATGATCAATCAAAAACGTGATTCGACGAGTTTTTAAGGTCGAACTTTAAAGTCGACAGACAAGTATTATCGACACTTTTATGTAGCTTTTACGTAAATAGCGCGAAGCGCGGCTACATTTCGAAAAAAAATTTCATCAACGCATAAAATATTCAAATAAGAAGAAAATAATGACAAAACCTATTCCATCCAATGGCGTAATTCAAAGTCCTTTACAACAGCTTTACAATCATTACCATAAGGCACCCCGTCATTACTTGCAGGTAACAAAAACCGTACAGCATCATCCGCTTCGCCATTTCCGAGGCGAACTGCCCGTGCATTAAACAGATAAGGAAAATTTCCTATTTAACAGACACATCCCAAATTTAACGAGCTTCCGTCGCCATCAACTGCATGGCAACGTCGGATTACGGACGGTGAACTGAAAATGTCGTTACGAGTAGGTCGACACTTTGGCACCTCGTAAATTACGAGATCCAAATTGAAATTACGTTAAACGATTATAGCGTTCTTCTTTACGGTCAACCTTTCGGCTCAAATTAGGACAAAATTTACAAATATAAATGAAGCCAGTAAAAGAATTCAGTAGGTCTGTGATAGGCAACATTTGAGAAACTACAAAGGATGTTCTCGTCGCCAATGACACCCATTCCCGATTGACTAAAAGACATGAATGCGGAGTCGAGACTTAGTACGGAACGCTCACACTGGTTATTCTACCAATATACAAGAAGCTACAGAATACATTCAGAGATGGACATCCGACAATCAACCAAGTATTTGCAATAGTTTTACAAACATTAAAGGTACTCACGGTCTACATCTCCTAACAAATATATCAAGAATTCTAAGCTTCCCCACCCCCGGACCAAGAGTCTGGACATCGAACAAGATAAATTCCTAGGCGGGGCCGGACCCCTGTTTTGTGTGCGTTCGCTTTTTCAGCCGTTTCAGATGCTGCACCAGCTATTGCAGTTTCTATAAAGGTAGGAAAGAGCCAGCCTGTCACTACAAGTTGCGACCCAAATGCTCAACCCACCTTCCATGGGATCAAACTCTTACCATCAAATTATACATCCACTCTGTCATATTCAGTTAATTACCATGCCGTGGTTAATCTCAAGACCGCTATTAGCAGTATAACACCGGATCGCGCTGGTAATGAGCCTAACATCTTTACCGGCTCCGAACCTCTTCCATCATTCCCGAAGATTGATCGCTCGAGGGTTATTATTATTGAGGAGAAAAGTTGCTTGTGATACCGGTTAAGTACATATGAAAACAGTTGTAAAGATATTCGATAGCAGAAAGGGAGTTTTGTTTTGAAAGTTTAATGATATTCGCAAGTCGAGACGTTTCTGTTTCGCATTAAAAAATCATGACTACCGTTTGACGTCACCCGTGCGTCTTTTACTTACACAACACTACCTCTTACCATCTCACCTATTCATTTTCACTCCACATTTTAATATTTTTACAATCGATGTAAGTTTTAATTTGAGAGCCTAAGATCTATAATCAAAAAGAAGACTAAATAAATTAAAAGTTCTACATCAGGGAAGAATCACAAATTTAATTAATGACTGGCAACTCACATCACAGTATTTTCTGGGGGACGTCATCCATCAATAGATGCCGTCCTTGCCCTCTATCGGTCAAGGCACTGCCCTAGTTCTGAAAAGCCCTGAACGTTTCCAGATATATATCTGGACTTTGCAGCACTTAAATTAAACGGTATAATAACTCGGCAAATTTCAAGTCATCGCTTAATCTTTTTTTTATCAAACAGCTGGCAAACGAGCAGGCGGGCCACCTGATGTTAAATGATCACCGCCGCCCATGGACACCTGCAGAATTACTATTATTCTTTTTGTACATTATTATTGTTCTTTTTTATTTAATTTTTTATATTATTCTTTTTGAAAGTTTTTCGCTTCAGATGCCTTATTATCTAACACACTTGGAATCACAATAGTTTTCACCTCTTTTTTCTGTCATACGGTTCTACCCTTATCCTTCAGGATCCCGGGGTAGGACATAAGATAGTTTTTATCCCGGAAAGTCGCATAGTTTCCGCGGGATAATGAAAACCGAATTCGCTACGCGGACGGAGCCGCGGGTATCGGCTTGTACTATCATTAGGCTGTACCCGCAAAGTAACGCTTAAATCAATCGGTTTTCTTTCAAAGATTGATTAATAAAAAACAAGACACAAAATCTTATCTGAATCTCTTCAAATATTACTACCACATCTTGGATATGCTGCAGACCGCACAAATTAACTATTAAGAGGATTACAAGACTAGGGCCACCGGCGTAATGGAAACTGGTCGAACATTCTGCATGAATAATTTACTATAATGCGCAACGTTCAGCTATTCAAATGGTAATGCTTTGAATACCTACTATTTACTTAATGCAATGCAATTTCAGAATTTTGTAATGGCATTATTTATTTGGCTTCGACAAGCTGCGGTCGGGAAATTATTTAATTAATAATAGATAGAATAGCACAATACGGTATTTGACTATTTTGTATATGTTTTATAAATTAAAACTACACAATGCCTGTTATCGAATAAAAAAACAATGTTTAAGCTACCTTTACAAATAACAAAGTTATGAGGGTTTGAAATTCAAGATTAGACAGAGAAAGACATACTGGCATGTGACGTCACACGCCAGTACCGCCATACTTGCTGCATACAATAAAGCGTTTGAGAAAGAGCAGGTATATAGATTTTTCAAAATTTCACTATAAATCCAATTTTCAACCGATTTAAGTTTTCTCTTCGCTAAACACTGTCTGTATATCTATATTTTCATAATAATATTAAGATATGGCAAATTCAGGACTTGTCAAATACCGTATTGCTAGAGCTTTTGCATTTACTACAAACCGCGGAAAAATCGGAAAAGCAAAAAATAATAAACCTTTTTTTTATTTAACCTTAATCTAGGTACTAGTTTGAAGTCGGTGCTTCAGCACGAGCCAGAAAAGAGTGACAGAAGCCTATCAGGTAACTAGGCGACTATAGGTCCACTCCTGATGGCTGAGCTTCGGCGGTTTAATTTTTTTGTATTTTTTTTATTTTATACCTTTTTCCCACCCTTGGGGTAATTTTTTTTTAGTTCCAAATTTATATAACATCTACTTCAAAATATACGCTATCCAATAAAAAAAGAATTATGAAAATCGGACTACTCTGTAAAAAGTTAAGCCTGGTCATACATAACAATCAGTGACTGAACAATCAATCATCCCCTGTTTTCCTACCCTTAGGGTAGGAAAAGTTTCCAAATTTATATGGGACCACCCTTGGGGTATACGCTTTCCAATAAAATAAAAAAACCAAAATCGGACTACTCTGTAGTAAGTTATGCGTGGTCATGCATAAAAATATTTATACGCGTCGACTTGAGAACCTCCTCCGTTTCTATCGTCGGTTGATAAAAAAACAAGATATAGGTTGAATAATAGCAGCATACAGCAGCGTATAGTCGTCTTAAAAATCCCTTCACCATCCTATGGTTCAATGTCAACTGTACTCTTGTCGCGACACACAGGATCATCACAACACAACGAACTGCAGACGACGTGCATACCTACTTAAAATCACCATGCAAATCTTATAATTTGTAATGTCTTGAACGAATATAAAAGACGCTATCGTTCAAGTTGAAGTGGCAATCCAGTGGCCTCTCACTAGGTGGACTGACGGCATCATAAGAGTTGCGAGCAACCGGTGGATGCAAATGGCGAGTTGTCGTCCATTGTGGCGTTCTAAGGGGGAGGCCTTTGTTCAGCAGTGGACGTGTTCCAGCTGATGATGATGATGATGATCCTTCAATTATCCCTTAAGTTTTTGACCATCCTCCTAATATTATAAAGGCTATTTATTAAGCGATCGATAATCGGCGGCAATTTATCGCAACCCACACGACATTTCTCGCACAGTTTGTGCGATAACGAATCGCCGAAATGAGGAAAATAAATCGCCCGAAGACGGGACGTAATTAATAACTGGAAATCATACTTTATGACGAGAAATATTTTATAAAGAGACGGACTTTTTAGAAATAGAAATTTAATATTTCCGCAGGAAACCGTCGGGAGTAATAATGCGTAAGGCTTTATTGTCGGTGATATTTGAGGAGCTTGCGTTTGTTGTTGCTTTATTTTTACTAAGGCGACAGATCTCGGATAATTTTGGTCTTTGCTGCAATTACAATTAGCTAACGTCACATCATTGTTTGTTGTAATTTTAGAAATCGATCACAAAAAAATATTCCATAAGCAAGACGTCTCAAAATGAATCCCAAATGTTTCAGCGGTTCAGCCATACTAAATCCAACATAATTTGGCTGAACATCGGCCAAAACAATTATGAAAAAAAAAAAAAGCAAGTTTGAGTTCAATCAAATTAATCCGACCATCTATTGCAATAATTCAGATCAATTTTAAGAGCGAGTGTAAAAAGAAAAGTACCTACTAGCTGACTAAGCTATAAATAAAGAAAAGAAATGTTAATAAAGACAAGGAATGCGAAATTTCCATTTTTGCCCCGCAAAATATGAAAATTTTTCGACTGATCAACAAACGAAAATAAAGTGAGGAATATCACAAATATCAATTACAAGTCGCCTACAAACAAGCAAGCCTGCCAGTGATAAACATCAGTTCAGATGAAACACCAGAGGTAAAATAATTAACATTTGCCGACTGAACGGAGACGGAAGAAAAGCAACGCCTTTACAAGGATGAATACAGATGATCAGGGAAAAGATTTAGGAGTTCCACGAGGAATTAAAGTTATAAGACGATTAGGGTCTACGCTAGCTGACGCGGTTTGCACGGAGCGGGTGGACACCTGTTGAATAATAGTATGAGCAGTGCTAACTATTATCTATTAGCTATTTATATTTGTTATTAACTATTAGCGCTATTTTTTCTCTGTGTATCTGTTTTGTTGGCAAGCTCTCGTTTCGGAGGCCAAGACTCATTTTGGGTCACTAAACCAAACTAGTTAGTTGTTAGTTATCTGTTTTATGTATCGCTTACTATTTCTGGTGTACAATAAAGAGTCTTTGTATTGTATTGTAACTGCACGCGTTGCGTGCGACGGAATTTACCTGCACCCGCGCCCGCAGCGAAGTGCCAGAACCGATATGGCGGCGTTTCACGATATGCCTGGGAATTTCATGATCTGCCTAAACATCACTAGGCAAATCGTTAAACGGTGAGTTTTGAACGATATGGCGGATGTCCCTTAGCAAATTCATGAAATGACACCATTTCACGATATGCCTAGGATTTCGTGATCTGGCAGATTTTAGGATCGGCCGCCGACAGATACACGGTGGCTATGCGTGCAAGATTTAATTAAGAGTAGCTTGCTTAATTCCTTTTTAGTACACCTCTAAGATAATGAAGGTAGATTATATCTGCTAAATTCAGGTCTTTCGGCTGTATTACGCAACCTCATTTAAGACATTTAAATGGCGTATTTTGCATTTTTAAGTTTTAGACTGGGTATAGTGAAAGAAGGGATTTAAAAAATCACAACAATTCTACTCTCGATTCTGAAGAAACTACTTTCAGGTTTTCAGTTACACACCCACACCTTGTAATCTAATCCAAAGTAATACTTTAAAGAGAAAAGATTTGACTGTGAGATTGTAACTTAAAAAGTGCAGAATAAATTTCTAAAATAATGTACATATAGATTTTTTTTTATATAACTCTATTTGTAATTTCGTATTCGTTTGTTTGTTTCTATTTTTGTATTATCGTGTGTTTAGTTTTTTTTTGTATTTTCGTGGTAGACTCCTTGACCGATATTGTCCTGGTTTATCGTATCGTTCCTGATCCCTTCATTCTTCCCGGATTAAACGCGAGCAGAAACCATTCACCCGTAAAGAAATCCCGTCCATTTATCTTTTTTAATTAATTTCGACACGGTACACGCGTACTTAGGGGATCAGTTCGCCTTTGTAGATTTCGTTTTGATCTGTTAAATTTTACTTTACTGTCATTTCTGGAATAGCACATAGACTACTTTTTATCTTGATATGCCCACGGGTTCCATGTAAAATTCTAAAATCTTAATCGCTTAGACTAGAGACATGAAATTTGGCAAGGTTGCTCTTCATACAACGTACTCAAATGAAAACTACGATTTAAGTTAGTAGAGAAATTTCAATTCGACCAGCAGGCTTAACGGTTTTCGCAAGCAAAGCTAATGATAAAAGCTAGTGTACAGATAATTCCAAGGTAAAAAACAAATCAGCATATCGTAATCGGCCATGTGTGAACGACAGCAATCGAATTAAGCGGGATGATGCGGGGAAAGTCGATTTCCCGAAGAGGGGCAAACATCAGCCTGCGTAAAAGCTTTGAGTATGCACGTGCCGCTAAGCACTCGCGACTCAAACAGAGCTAATACGACTGCGCAGGAAAATATGATTAAAATATGAGATTTCACAAATCCTATAGGATCTCTCTCTCACAAGAACAAAATGATTGTGAGTTTCGTTATAATAATGTGATTTGGGTCTGAAAATTATCTAAATTTGAGTGTTGTAATTTTTTGATGACACCTTAGAAAGAATCAAAACCAATGATTCCAACCAAATGAATCAATGAAACCAATGAATCTCCTAAGCTACGCACTAGCTTAGGAGAAGCTTAGAAAGAAAAAAATAGACATACGGTGAGAGATTAGTAAGAATTTAGATCCGTTCTAAGAATCAAAACGAAAATAACGCATTGAATAATATTGGTTTTCTTACGGTTGTTTCCTCTGAAAAGAAGAACGGTTACGTTTTTCCCATTGTATTGAGAATGTGAAACGATCTTGCCTTTAATTATAACGGTGATGATAATGATGATGACAAATTACCAGAATTTAGACCTAAGTAAATTTAACTGAACTCCCACGTAAACGTTTTTTAGCATGTTTTGACTGCGGTTGATAAATGTATCCCTATTAATTATGATATAACTCGGCTGAATTATGCGAACAGTGGCGAGTGGTTCAACAATCCCGGTTCTGGATGGTATATACAGCGTACCATTTCGGTACTGGGGTCGTGCGTGGCAATGCAATGGCTGCAGTGTCAGTGCCTCCACCTACGGCAACATACCGCCCGCGTAAGAAGCCAATATCGATTCCAACTGAGAACGTTGACCTATTGTGCTGTTTAGCTATAAAATAGCAGTTCAAATGGTACATTAGACGGTTTATATAATCCTCGCATATGTAGCGGCAAAATCAGTACACAATACGTTTTATAGGCCGTGAAAGAGGCTGCAGCGTTGCTTTTATACGACCGATATAGGTCGCTTTGATGGATATGTTAATGGTGTAGGATGGGCTCGTAAATAAAATATACGGCTTGCGAGAACGTACGGCTGTTTGCATTAAAAAGACGGGTTTTAATGATTTTAAGTATTCTGCAAATATCATGAATGTGAAAGTTAGTGTAGGTACTCGTTCACGTTAAAACAGATAGATGGACCTTGGGACTAAACACAAAGGCTACGTTTAATTACGATATTCCTACGAGATAGAGATTGCGCATAGTAAAACCCGAAATCTCAACTGCAAGCCCAGAGATATAAAAATTTGCACAGGCATTTTTTAAACAACATAAACGAATACCTCTTGACGTAATTCTTGAAAATTACATGAGAATTTAGTGTTAACCCGAATTTTAATTTCAACTGCCAGATTTCATGTTTCGGAATAATGATGTAAGCACGTCATATTAGTGTTATGTGTTTTTGTCTACTTACTATTTTTACTACCGGAACCTTTCCTTATTCGGTTTATTTAGAAACAATATGACACATTTGACCAAGCCGTTTAGGGTTCAAACTCTTCCTAATACTACTCCAGTTTCTATCACCTCCTAAAATTTCTATATTGTTGTTCCAGATACCCTGTATAAAGCACCGTTCTATCTAACTAAAAGGTGACGGGTATAACGGGTAGAAAAGTTAAGCTCAAAATGTAAATGGCGCGGCAAAGTTTACGGTGTTTTTGATACTTTTACGCGTCTGCCAAGCAATAATTCCGGTGGTTCGCGCGGCTAATTATGCAAATACCCTCGTTCGTTACAATTTGCGCGGCGATGAGTCTCCATTAGCGCTCGCTCGTTAGTGGACAGCCCGCTAGAATATTTAAGCGACCTGGCCCTATACCTATACGAAGTGCGTGCGAGCTTAGTATCTTACAGTCCCACTGACGCTAATAATCATCATCATCATCATCATCCAGCCTATATACGTCCCACTGCTGGGCACAAGCCTCCTCTCAGAACAAGAGCGGGCCCAGTGCGGATTGGGAACTTCACACACACCATTGAATTGCTTCGCAGGTTTGTGCAGGTTTCCTCACGATGTTTTCCTTCACCGCAAAGCTCGTGGTAAATTTCAAATGTAACTCCGCACATGAATTTCGAAAAACTCAGAGGTGCGAGCCGCGGTTTGAACCCACGACCCTCTGCTTGAGAGGCGATAGGTCAAACCACTAGGCCACCACGGCTCATAATATTATTTATTAATACGAGAGTTACAATACGACCTTCGATTTTTGAATTTCGTAGTAGCCTCCCAGATGCCGTATTATCTAACGCGCGGGCGCTCGCTATCGCATTCACCATCTCTTTCTACCCTCGTCTTATACCATGTGACAGAAAGAAGTGGTGAAACTGAGTGTGATTCCGAATTCGTTACACAAGGCCTCACGATACCCGATTGTTAAGGGTCGTCATACTCATTCGTGAAATTCTATCTCATACACTCATGCACGGGTCTACTAGAAAAATATACTCAGCGGCACAAAATCTGAAAGAAGAAAGAAAGAAAGAAAGAAAGAAAATACATTTATTCACAACACAAGACACAACAATAGTATTAAGTACAAATAGACAACACGTAGAAAGAAGTAGTTGTCATTGCGGTTGTGAATCGGACACTGGCCCACCCTTCATACAAAATTACGGATTCTGCATACATTTGTGGGCCAGATTTTTTGCCGCTCAGTATATGTTAGGCTACATACGCACTTTGCGGCTAAACGTGCGGTTTGAGCGCGCCGTCTCTTTCACAAGCGATATTTTGAAGTGGGAAGGCACGCTAAAACCGCGCGGCTAACCGCATAGTGCGTACGTAGCATTAGGTACTCTACAAATCTTCGATTTTGGATGATTGAAAATGTTACAATTCATTATTACTATTAGCAACAGTACCATTAGCATTATTTCAGTAACTGTACAACAGTATGCCTAGTGCCATCCACGAAGACGCGTGATTTTGACAAAATTAGACATTAATGACATTGTAATAAGAACCACGGCACGCATCATCGTGAATGGCTCTACCTATACCGTTTTCTTTTTTATTAGCTAAGAGTAAACTAATTCAAATAAAAAAAAACAAAAACACTTTTACTTTTGGGTGTATCACTTTAGTCCTCAAGCCAAATGAGCACATTCAATCTAATATAATAAATAACAGTTCCTTAACAAAGTGTGAAGGAAAGCGCTGGGAGAGTTGACTTACTTACTGTCCGCTTATACGCAGTTTTAAAGGAATACTCGTAGCAACATAGAGCCAATCCGGGATCCCAGGATCCCACAGATAGTTATAGTAAATTTACACAAAAAAAACAAAAAAAATGCAATTAAATAAATGTAAATTGGCACAGTTTCCTCGACACGAACGAACGCTTCAACCGACCAAGATAACTCAAAATGATGCCATCAAGAGTCATTTACTCAAATTACCATCAGGTTTAATTAAAAAACCATTCATAGAGCTACTGAGAAAGAAAGGCTTTAAAATAATACCGTAATCTCTTCTTTTGCGCTCGGAGTAAGTAACTTTTACTACAAAGTTAGGAGAAAAGTCTTTCCAGGCTCGAATAAAGTAGAAATTACGAGGGGATACTAAAAGATTAAAAAGAAATGTGGAAAGTAGTCACATAAACTGCGTGGCACTTCTTTTTTAGCACCCTTAGGCTACGCACGCACGATGCGGTTAACCGCGCGGTTTTACCGTATTTTATACGGTTATACCGTATGTATTTTCAATTTAGGTTTTACGGGATGACCGTAAAAGTAAAAATTTGGAATTGAAATAAAAAATACAAAAAGATTCCAAAAAAACAATCTTAATTTGATTGCTTAGTAACGATATCTCTTGTCCGGGTGAGCGGTTAGTTCCAATGGAGTGCCGAAAAAAGTTTCTCGATGAGGGCTACGGCATAGATGTCGCTAGCGTCACTGCTTAAGTGACTAAGTAAGAAACAAACGAGCTGAGATATGAGGTGCATAGGGGAAATTCGTGTCGGTACCGTTGACCATCAGTGGTGTAGCGGTATAGCACGCGGTACGGATTACCGAGACCTGGGTTCGATTCCCAGTGATGGTCTTATTTTTCTGGTTTTTTCTGTGCATCTTTATTTCAGTTTGTATTTTCAATTTAGGTTTTACGGGATGACCGTAAAAGTAAAAATTTGGAATTGAAATAAAAAATACAAAAAGATTCCAAAAAACCAATCTTGCATTGGATCAGGCCTGAAACTAAGTTTATAGTTATTGTACGACACATCAATTTTGACCATTTTTAGCCAACCTCCCCCCCCCCCCCCCCTTTGTCACGCCCAATGTGTGACGTAATTTATGGCAATAAGCTTGTGTTAAAATTAACATTGTTAAACATTACTTTTTTTGCTGACTGTACTTTTTGTTGACGATACTTGCATTGTCATCAAACTTACATAATGTATGTCAAATTTAAATTCAATCCAAACACTGGAAAATGAAATTGCAAAATTTGATCCAACTAAAACAACAAACAAGGCAAGTTTTAAATGCTTACAAAAACAATGTACACATTCAAACCATCCGGTTTAATTTGAATGCTAAATGTCCGTTTAACAGACCACCTATTTGTGCTTACAGTTGGCTCGTTTTCCGATCACGGACCCATGGGGCCCATAAGAAAGGCAATGAATGGAGCCGAAGCCAACACAAAGACGCTTTGGGTATAATAATCTGAATTTGTGATAACCGTGTCTACGGTATGCCTTCTCGTAAACGGTGAGTTGCATCTTTGCCCTTATCTGCACTTTCCATCAGCAATTCAGTACCAGTACCAAAAACGAAAGTTTTTGAAATGTGAAAATTGGTTAATCGTTGCTATTTCTCTTTAAACCGGGTGACGTGCCGTACTTAATTGTAAAAACTTAAACTATGGCTAAAGATTTAGCAAACGAAAGAGCCGACAAAAAGAAGAAAGATTTAAAGGTTAACTCGTGATTTTTCCACAAAGACCAAATGATACTTAGCCACATAAATGTAGCTTACATTGACATAAATATTGTTGGCATTTTATACCTCGATTCTCGACATTCGTATACGAGTGAGTGGGCATTATTATATACATTTGGTCGCATTTTCATAATAAACTATGTGTTTTATAGTCGCTGAACTGTCAGTAACAATACAATACACTGACTCTTTATTGTACACCAGAAAAAGCGTAGTAACTATTGTTTACTGCGACAAAGTAGGTAAATATAATATGTACTTAGGTGGTAAGGGGTTAAGTTACTTATAAAACTTGTCTGTCATTGGATTTACCCACGAGACCAGGATGTCCACAACTCTTCATAAAACCTAAATGAAGAGCATGAAGTATTTTTCAGGAATATCCATGGATTTAGTAAAATTCCAGACAACTACCACCTTACCTTACCAAACGATGCACGTGAGCGAAGCAGCATGTAGAGACTAGTATTGCCATACTTCAGTAAAGCCACCGGTACTTCCTTTCCCCAAACAAACACGCCAAGTTTCCAATCAACGCTACTAACAGCGTCAAAAGGGCACAAAAGATATTAGATACCCCTGTAACGCTCTAAAATATTGGTTCCACAAAGCTCATTGTTCGTATGCCTATTGTAGCAGTCAATTTATTAGACCCTAAATGGTTACGGTTCCTTTTATAACGTAAAGGCGTAAGGGATCTGATATTAACAATTAAAAATTGAAACGGCACAACAACTTAATTCTACAAATTATAATAAATGCGAAAGTTTTTTAAGTGCGTACGTGATTTTTTTCCTAACGAAAAAAGGTTGCCAGCTTAGCGAACAGGATTTATTTAGTGTGAAAGCGCATTCAATGAGGAGCACAATTGTACAGCAAGACTTTACAGTCTTGCCATTACTGTCAAACGTCACGATACTAACACCATCTAATGATATGTCATCTATCAGGAAGTCCTCATTAGGCTCAGTTTCCACTAGAAATTTGCGAGGATGTGTTCCGAGTAATATGTTTCTCATGAACCAAAAGAAACGTCTCAGAAATGTCTCAGTTTGTATTTTCGATATGGTTTTATGGGATGACCGTAAAAGTAACAAATTTGGAGTTGAAATAAAAAATACAAAAAGACTTCAAATAACCAATCATAATTTGATTGCTTATAGCGGTTAGTTCCGAAAGTGTGTTACGTCTCTCGATGAGAGCGAAACATAGATGTCGCTAGTGCTGCTGCTTAAGTAGCGTAGTAGAAATAAGCAACCTGACATACGCGTGCATAGGAGAAATACGTGTCTGTCCTGTCCAGTGGTAGTGAAGAGGTAGCACGCAGCACGGAATGCTGAGGACCTGGGTTCGATTCCCAGAGCTGATCTCTTTTTCTGGGTTTTCTGTGCATCCATGTCTCAGTTTGTATTTTCAAAAGAAACGCCTCATTCAGCTAGCCTCGCTCCGCTCAGCTGTTTCCACTAAAGCTGTGATGTGCGAGGATAGGTAAATGAAGCTTATTAAATTTAAAAAGATAACATAGATCTCATTTATGTTAGTAGCAATCTTAAAAATAATGTTAGTATTTAAAAACTAAAAACTAAGTTGGATTTTACCCTTAAAATAATTTCGTTTAAAACAGGACAACAAACATGATCAGCTATCATCTTTAAGATGCTGTTTGGGCTGCTCCTTATTCTACTCAGCAGTGACGCTGCTTTTTTGCGCAAAATTACTGCAAACCCGTCTGTGCGTGACTCAGCGAACATGGTTGATGCGCTGCACCATCTAGGCAGACCATCAGCATCCTAAAGGCGTTATTGTACTGAATCCTAATAGCATTGTACGACTTTTGGTATTAAAGCACACCTATAGCGATTTTGGCATTTTTAACACCAAGTCAAGTATTTACTTTCAGAATATCATCTGGTGAACTGGACCTGATGATGAAGACCGTAGGTACCGGTACTCTGTTATAAAATAATATAACTATGCCGTGTTTGAACTTCATGGAATAGTTGTGAGATGCGCTTTGGTGGTACATTTTTTGACATTCATAAGTGCTTGTTATAGCCTATACTTGGTTTGGATAGGTATTTAACTAAGGGGCTGTTTCACCATCCATTGATTAGCGTTAACCGACCGTTAAATGTGATGCCGTCTCCGTCTATTCGAACAAAACAAATAGAGACGGCATGACACCTAACCACCAGTTAACACTAATCAATGGATGGTGAAACAGCCCCTAAATGTAAACAAAACAACGTTAAATTGGTGTCTTAAATATTGAAATTCCCCCAATAAACTATCTCAACATGTACATTTCTGTATTGAAATACACTAGTCTAGTTTGTATTACAGCTATAGACAAGTAAAATGTATAAAAATCTTGAATATACCAAATCTGGCGGCTGAAGTTTGTTTACATTTATTTAAATACCTATAAAATAGGCTCAGAGTTGCTCAGCGAGCTATGGAGAGAGCTATGCTTGGGGTTTCTCTACGGGATCGAATCAGAAATGAGAAGATACGTAGAAGAGAAGAACAAGGATCATCGACATAGCCAAGCGAATTAGCTCGTTGAAGTGGCAATGGACAGGCCATATAGGACGGAGAACAGATGGCCGTTGGGGCCGAAAAGTTCTCGAGTGGCGGACGCGGATCGGCAAGCGCAGCGTAGGACGTCCACCAACGAGATGGACGGATGACCTGGTTAAAGCCGCGGGTTCACGGTGGATGCAAGCCGCTGCCAACCGAAGCAGCAGGCGGTCTATGGGGTAGGCCTATGTCCAAACGTCAATGTCAACTTTCACTGGGACGTCTTACGGCTGATATGATGATGATGAACTAACTCTATCTCATGATCATAGGCCTCTTCCATGGCGCGCCACAACACGCTGTCTTCAGCCCCTCGCATCCATCCGCCGCCACCGACCCTCTTAAGATCGTCCGTCCACCGTGCCTCAGGACGCCCTACACTACGTTTTCCCGTCCGTGGTCTCCATTCGAGGACTCGTCTACTCCACCGTTCATCAGGAACGGTTGGCAAGGAAACGATTGGCTATCGACTATTTCTCGCTCAAGAAACGAACAAAAGATATAAGATCATGTGTGAGTAAAAGAGACATATATATTAATAGTTGATCGCTGGCGGTTCACTGCCGGCGAGAACTCGCTCTTACATCTTTTGTCGCAGAGACAAGAGCTATAAAACTCGCTGGGCTATAAAACTAGCTCAGCGATACTCGCTCAGCGCTGTTAGCTTGGCGGCCGCCCGGCTCGAGCGAGTGGAGCGAGTAATCGCCCGTCGTGCTCGAACTCGCTTTTCACTGTTTCTAGTTACTCGCTCTGCTCGCTTCTCGCTCATCGTCGGCAGTGGGACAAGTGCCTAACGTCGGTGACTTTCGTTCTTTGTCGGATAATGTGAATCTCTATCAATATTTTCTATATTTTGGCAGGGACGCGACGATCGATGGTAAAGGTCAGAGGTGGTTGTTCAGTCTTTATGACTCATGAAACGCGAGGCTGAGGGATGTGGAGCTTAGGCGGCGTATTTATATTCATTGAAGCATGACTCGACTTGATTCTTTATGGTTTTGCTAAGGCTCACGTCGGTAAATTTCGCATATGTGTTATATATAAACTAGAGCGAAGTTTGATGATGGTCTTTCCGAAAACGCATAAAAGTGATTATGTAAAAGCGTACTTTTGGAACATACTTACATAATAAACGTATTGGTTTTCATTGTTATTTCTGATTCGAGATTCAATTCGTGTCAATCGCGTTCACAGATCATTCAGCTGTCTTAACTTTTTTATTCGACTTGATGGTAAGAGATCACCACCGCCCATAAACATCTGCAACACCAGGGGTATTCCAGATGCGTTGCCAACCTAGAGGCCTAAGATGGGATACCTCTAGTGCCAGTAATTTCACCGGCTGTCTTACTCTCCACGCCGAAACACAACACTGCAAGCACTGCTGCTTCACGGCAGGACTTTACTATGGTTGCGCTTAACTAGGGAGGATGTGTTGCGAGGAACGTGTTTTTCATGAACCAACGGAAACTCACAGCACCGCTCTGGTGGAAACAGCTGAGCGGAGCGAGGCTAGGTAAATGAAGCGTTCCTATTGGTTTATCAAAAACACATTCCTCTCGCTCGTCCCCTGCATGTATCGCTTAGTATTTCAAGTGTACAATAAAGTCATTGTATTGTATTGTATTTTCCGCACATTTCTAATTGAAACGCAGCCTGTAACGATAAGACGATGACCTAGGAATCTCCGCCTTCTCAAAATCCGTAAACAAGCAACACAACGTCCCATTCGCCTTTCGATCCGCCATACGCATAGAGTGGCATAATAGCAGTAGTATATAAATAGGGCAGTAAATATTAACGACCTCATAAGCGGCGCCGGGAGTAGAAAGGCATGTTCGCTGGAAACGATAAGGGGTTGAATTACGTGGAATGCACTCAATGCAGTTTATAGCGTTTATAGTTAGTTTCATAAAAGTTATACAACGTATTACTTTTGATATCCGTTAAAATGAAGGGGACAATCTACAGCTCAAATGAAGTTAATTTCTCTAAGACACTAGTGGCCTAACTCTTACTGTTTAAAAGATAATCAAGAGTTAAGATAATTAATTATTAGCAGTAAAACAAATTTAAATATTCAGCAAAAGAAATTTAAATATGTGTATTTTTTTATGCCTCTCTTGTGTCACGTCGATGTCATTTGTCAAGTATGTTTATTTTAAAATTAACAATTAATGTGATGCGAGAAAAAAAGATTTTTATTTTAGAAAAAAAAAAAATTCAATTTCGCGAAAAAAATAATTATCTGGTAGTTCATATCGATGAACTGAGTCGTCTGCCAAAGTTAACGGATATAAAAAAACACGGTGTATTTGTTGTATAAAGTTAAGTTAAAGCTATACAAATTTTATGCGGGCAAGATTTTATCAGTAATAATAGGCCCGATTTTTTAACTTGCAATATTTTTATCATCATCATCATATCAGCCGTAGGACGTCTACTGTTAGACATGACCTCCCCCATAGACCTCCAGTTGTCTCGGTTGGAAGCGGCTTGCATCAACCGTGAACACGTGACTTTACACGTCATCCGTCCATCTCGTTGGTGGATGTCCTACGCTGCGCTTGCCGATCCGCGGTCTCCACTCGAGAACATTTCGGCCCAACGGCCATCTGATGTTCTTCGTGCATGGCCTGCCCATTCACTTCAACGAGCTAATTCGCATTTTTTTTTTAATTTTTTAAGGACAAATATTGCTAGCAATATGACTTAAACCGAATATGACATCCATGTACATCCCGTGCTATAACCTAACCTAACCAATTTAGAAATTTTGAATAACCCCCGACATTATCATTTTAAATTTTAATATCTCTAAAACGGCCCAACCGATTTAAATGAAAAATAGCTAAAAACTACCCCAAGAAAACTAGCTTTCACATAAAACAAACCGCATTAAAATCGGTCTATCCATTTGAGAGCTACGATGCCACATACAGACATTGGCGTCAAACACCCCCTCTTTTTGCATCGGGGGTTAATAACAGACACCCTGTCTGGCTGGCAGGCATCGGGCAACCCCCAAACTGGGCTATAAAGTCATCCCGCTCACGCATTCCGTCCAGGCCCAGCAGGGCTACTACGAAACTCGAAACTCGAAGTTCGTGTCGTGCGGTCCCTCTGACACTTATACTATTTAATACGAGAGCGAGAGGGACCGCACGCCACGAACTTCGAGTTTCGCAGTAGCCCTGCCGTATGAGAGGTGCAAAATACGAACTTCGATTCTAGAATTTCGTAGTGAGTGTATTCGCCCAGTTATATCACAACGACGTACCGTAAACTGGATGAATATTCGAGCATTTTGACTAGTCGATTACGTCATTACATTACCATACCAGCCCAAGTTTATTGGCACGACGGAAGGACAGTGAATTGCCGCTTTAAGCATCAGCATTGTCTTTAGTCGATTACGTCATTACATTACCATACCATCCAAACGTTTATTGGCACAACGGAAGGACAGTGTAATTGCCGCTTTAAGCATCAGGATTGTCTTTAGTTTCATAAAAATTTAACCCTGAGCGTAGGCGGCTTTTCGCAAAGAATCTCTTCCAGGCACCTTTGACGAAATAAAGAAATCAGAATATTTACCCAACTACAAAGAGATATCAATTTAATCTTACAAAATTATATAAGTACTTATATATATGCCGACTAGCCATAGAATGTGACAAACGTTATGGCATCCATAGGCCAGGACCTGACATGTATGTATGCGTGTAAAGCGCAATAATTACCCCTCCGCACGACTTCGCCAATTTCTTAAACTTGGCACTTTCCTAACTTGTCTCTTTCTTAACTTGCCATTTTCTTACTTGGTCTCTTTCATAAACTTGTCGCTTTCCTAACTCGTCTCTTTTTTAACTCTACATTTTCTTACTTGCCTACGTATCTCACTACATATCCTCTGAAATGAACTCTTATTGTACGAGCTTAATTAAATACACGGTCTGCGCTTCGCTGTTTCAATGGAAGAGTGCCCTTACCTTATAAAGTTCCCACGGAAAGTTCTGTGAAATAGCGGAGAATTTCCACCCACCAAAAGTTAATATCTCTCTTTCACGCCACATTTCACTCAAATGCCGTGGTTATTATAAAAGCTTCACAATTATTTTTAACATGCCTCAAATAAGGCGGAGTTTCTCGTTCGTAGAAATCTTTTTATAAACCGTAATTAATTACCGCGTATGTAATTTCCGCTAACTTCCGCAGACGGCTAAGTTCATTAATAGAAACTACCTGGTAATTGACGTTTTGTCCATTATTTTTCATACATAATATAACTTAAAATAAACCGTGATCACGACGATGGATGATACCTAATATCAATTAACCTATTTCAAGAGTTATTACCCCAATGCAAAAAAAGGCTTACGTCACCCCTCATTCGGCCGCTACGTGTGTCATAGCTTCCCGACGGGAGATTCGTTTTGATGTGTTTTTTTTTAATCGAAAGCTAGTATAATCCAGATAGTTCTCAGTTAATTTTCATTTACACCCTACCTATTCAGACGTTTTTGAAATATTAACTTTAAAATGACTATGTCGGGGGTTTTCGACTTCTCTCTCTAAGTTGGTAGGTTCTATTTCAAACCCAGTTCCTGCACAATAATGGCTTGGCATTTGGCCGCCTCGTATCTCGCTGGCTCGTCTCGCAACTTTTAGTTACGCAACTCGCGAAAATTGGCGTTGTGTATTTTGGACTTTAAATTGGCACAATTGCCTTGTAAATCAGCCGGTGGCGCCAACTTCTAAAGTTAGTATCGTAGCCAGACGGGAACCTCACTCATAGCCGAAGTTGGAGATGGTAAACAAAATGTTGTAAAGTTTGACCCATGTTATCTTTTTTATTTTAAGTTTTCAGGGTTAGTAGGGAAAATGTGGGGACCCGAAATTCAAAGTTTTTAAATTTTTACAGAAGAAGCTTTTCCGTTCAACACTATATACACATCACCATAGGGCTAGCTCTTTTCTCGAACAACGTATTGGCAATGCCATAGAATACCACAAGGATACGAAGCCAGCCTTATGGGCACCCTAATACCCAATAACGATCTGGATATTTTACGAGTAGAAGATTATAGGTTTTTAGGCTTAAAATAAGTCAGGTTTTCAGTGTTATTTTTCTTTGCTTTTATGACGTATTTTTTTTTATACACAGTGTATAATAATTAATATTTTTAAAGCAGAACTAGTCATAGTTTCGGCATGTCTATCTACAAGGTGTTGGTAGAGTAAAATTTTGAATGAAATCTTTTCGGTACCTCCTCCATACGGGGTTTGAGTTGTCGTTGGATATGTCCTTCAAAATCCATAGGTTTGCGAATTCCGTTAATGCGAATCCGAAAATGCGTTAGGGGAACATTGAACTTCAATTTTGATTTTTTTGCCAACATCACGTGATATAAATGAACTATTCAATCACATTTTTATTCAAGTGTATAACCAGACTCCATCCCGATTGGACATAAACACATCTGATCGGAAACCCGACTGAATATAAACACATCGGAAAATCAAATAAGATTTCTATATTTCGGTAAGGGCAAGTTGTTGAATTATTGAACATCGCCAAATCGTGTGGGCCGAAAGTCGGGAAGACCGGATAAACAACTGTATGTTTATTTCTGGCACTGTTATAGCTAAATAAGATAAGAGGTATTCAATCTTAGCCTTCTGGACTAACAACGTTACGTTACGTTAAGGCTCTTTGGTGTCGCAAGTACCTAACTATGGCCGGTGCTGCTTGCATCAGGTGACTCGTTAAATTTGAAAAGAAAAACCAATACCATTTTCCACTAGACAGACGCCTAATGTTAAAGAAAGAAAGGAAGAAAAACATTTATTGGTAACATTTATAAAGCAGATAAAAATAAACAAGGAAATCAAGACAAATTTTGTCACGAAATAGTCCCAACTCAGCATGATGTCAACCTTCCGGCCGACGCTGTTCTTCCGTTGGAACCATTTAGATGAGTTCAAAGTAAACGCCAAACAATGAAATCGACAACTATTTTTTTTTATCACAAGTAAGACTTGTTTTGTTAGACTACTAGACAGTGATGTTTAGCCCAAGCACAGACCTACCGATTCCATTTTATTCTATTCTAAATTTTACCTAGAATAGTACAGAAAAGAATTTAAGTCAGAATTCTAGAGAAATAGGTACCATCAGCCAAATAAGTGGTCTATAAATTTTTAATCAAGTTCCTATCAAATGTATACGTCGCTAAAGTCGAACTTTCAAGTTGACAGACACGTCTATTGGCATTATTGTTTTATGACATGCAAACGTTTATCAACTTTAGGGTGGTAGACCACATATTTGGCTGATGGTACATACAAAAAAAGAAAAACGCATTCCTCGCTTCACATCCTCGCACATCTCTGGTGGAAACGTAGCCTAAGTCTAGTTTATTAGTATTTAGAGCCGCTTACACGGTCTAAGATTAAAAAATTAAATCATCAGGTTAGCTGTTAACTCGGAGTTATACAACGTGTCTCTACTCATTGAGCAATGACCGAAATCCGAGTAGTTTCTTCTCAGGTTTTGTACATACCGGGTGTGGCCTGTAATACAAGCAAAAAATTAAAACATAGATCGTCCTCGTCAAACTGAACAACATTAATTCAGCGACTTTTAAAAATAATGGAGTCTTTGAATTTTCTCTTTTTCATACAAATTAAATACTGCTATCAATGTACGCCATCCTAGAACACAAACACAGCTGCAGACGTCGCCTGTCACGCTACAAACATCAAGCATTTTGCTTTAAAGCCGCGTATCCATTGGAGCAGCATCAGGCCGAGCACCGCGAGCCGAGCCATATTTTGTCGGTTTTTTGGCCGTGCTCAAAGGAGCCTCAGTCTGAGCCGTGCCTTTGGCAGCGTCTCCACTTGCGCGGCCTCGGGAGCGAGGCAGCCGCACGGCCCGAGGCTGCCTCTAGTGGATACGCGGCTTAAGTACATTGCTTCTGCGAATAAACTTAGAAGTGTAATAAAAATTAAAAAAACTAATTATTTTTAAAAGTCGCTGAACTAATATTGTTAAGTTTGACGAGGACAATCTATGTTTTAATTTTTTGCTCGTATTACAGGCCACACCCGGTATGTTTAATAATACATCATTGCCCAGAGGAGAGACTCGTTGACTGATGTATAGACAAGGCGTCTAGAGGCTATCTCGGCAGCGCCACATTCGTAATGCGTCCACGTCGCTCTAACCAACGACCCGACATAAAATCTCCAAATTATTTACGCAAACAATTTCCCTACAAGTCGCGAGCTGTAAACATTCAGTTATTATGACACGGTCGTAAAGGCGACGAGCGAAGCGACTCAAGTGGCGTATTTAATAACTTCTGTTGCGTTATTCGGGGTAATGTTAAAAAGGGAATTGGCTGGTATAAATCCAGTTACCATGTTATTAAGGCGAGGCATTATTTTCATTTAAAATTTTCCTTTCGATATTTTAAGCAAGGTAGGTAGATAAAGTATACGTACGTGAATAAACTCCTGGATTACTTTGTAATTCACAATTCGGGAAGATGTTTGGATGTTTGAACTCAATCATGCAATAAAAGCTGAACGAATTTAGATGAAACTTGGTGTAACAGATAGACAAAGGTCTGGATTCAGTGATGGTGATTTTCCATCGTCGAGGCGAGACGAGACGAGGCGAGACGAGGCGAGATGAGGCGAGACAAGAATTGAAATTTGTATGCATTCTCGCGCGCCGCGGGCGCTGCCATACAAATTTCAATTCTCGTCTCACCTCGTCTCGTCTCGCCTCGCCGGTGGAAAACCACATTAAAACTTAGGATAGTTAATAATAGTAATGCGTTCCCGTTGTACAATATTTTAAATTTAAACATGAATAGAGGGCACTGTTTCCAAGAATACAATACAATAACTCTTATTTGAACATCATAACATATAGTCAGCAGTGAAGAATACACAGTAACATACCAACTTCGGTGTACTGCCGTTTCGGCAAAATATTTTTCAATGTACTAAAAGAATTTCCTTGCTCACCCGCGACCTTACGATAGCTAAGCTTATGCAAAATATGCGTTTTCATGCAGTTCCTCCACCTCCACACTGTATGAACACACACAAATCACACAAACCCAAACCACCACACTACACTGACGCGTTTCGAACTCAACCAGAGCTCATCTTCAGAGTGACACTCTGAAGACTCTGGAGATGAGTGATGATGGTCGCGGGTGAGCAAGGAAATTCTTTTAGTTCATTGATATGGACCTCCGCAAAGTAACACCTGATTCAATAAATTATTTAAAATATTTTTCGCCAAATTTCACTTCCCAAAAAACTTATCGCAGTAGTTTCATTTCCCAAACGAAAATTTAGCATATTAACATTTCGCATTTTATTTATTTGGTCAAATTATCATTTGGCATTGTCAAGCTTTATTATGACAAACGTTTTCTTTGCCTAATATTATATTCCAAAGAAATGTTTGTTCAAAATGACACTTCGCACATGAACCAACCACAGAAAAGTAGGTTAGGTTAGGTTAGAACTGCGTCCCCCACAGAAACGAACTGCTATCAGAAAAGTAGATTAGGTTAGAACTGCGTCCCCACAGAAACGAACTGCTACCAGAAAAGTAGGTTAGGTAAGAACTGCGTCCCCCACAGAAACGAACTGCTACCAGAAAAGTAGGTTAGGTAGAACTGCGTACCCCACAGAAACGAACTGCTATCAGAAAAGTAGGTTAGGTTAGAACTGCGTCCCCCACAGAAACGAACTGCTACCAGAAAAGTAGTTTATTATGCCATGCAATATTTTGGGAAGTGCTTTATGCCAAACGATACATTTGACTAAAAAATACTTGGTGGTAACATGACAAAGTAATTATTTTTGAAACAGTAATTTGCCAAAAAAAAACAATTACTAACTGTAAAATTGCGATAAGTTGTTTTTTGCCCATACATACATTAGTCCTACCTTAGTTTTCGAGATGACTTTGCCGTTATTAGCTCCACATTATGAAGCCAGTCTTGATCCGATCGTGTAGTTTCATTGACTTTTAATCTGTTTTACTTAAACATTTCTTTTTGATGTTTAAACGCGGGCGACGCCGCAGGTTAGTAAATAATACATATCAAAAACTACCGCACAAGTGTACCGGCATTTGGCGATAGCTTGATAAGTAATCCCATTGAATCGAGCGCAGCTGTGCCAGGTCCCCGTTCAAAGAACAAACGAGTCAGTAATGAGATTACAGCCCTAGGGAGTTCGCGGTAGTCGTGAGGAGATTGGATCTGAAAGGCTTTTAGTTGGCCTGGTGAGCTTGTATTTTCAATTTATAATTAAATAGGTTTTACATCTGGGAAATGTTGAATGGCAATAGATATGCATAGAACTTATCAAACTGACTTATAAATGTGACTCGAAAGGGATGTATCACGAGCTAGAAGCACTGATCTATAAAGAAACCATTGTCAGATACTGCAAGGCACAAAGGCCTAGCGTATAGGTAGACAAATTCGCAAAGAATGGGTAACACACGTTACAACAGAGCTGTTAGGACCATTTCTACGTGGGCCTCACAACAAAAGGCTGTTCTGAAAGGTTAATCACTAGTTCCTCGAATTAAACAATACATATATTTCAACATAGATCGTTCCTGGAGAACTAAGTGAGACAGAGAGAGAAAGTTGTTACTAGAAAAATTATCTACTCTACGATTGCTGGTAACACTATAACGTTTTAAACTTTCGTGATTTTCACTCATAGTCAAAATACCACGAACGGGACTTATTTATCACGCTAACACAAACGAGTAATATTTACCTCGACGTTTCTGCACCATTAGTGGCCGTGGTCACGAGTAGACTCATAAACCCTACTCGTGACTACGGCCACTGTAATGTTGCAGAAACGTCGAGGTAAATACTAAGTACCGTAAATATAAGTCCCGTTCGTGGTATTTTGCTGCTATCATCGGTCAGCCGGCTAAGTAGAGGAACATACCGGCTGTGTACCTACGTTAATATAACGTGATCCGTGCTTTTACACGATTAGTAAGGCCCCAAAGCTAACCCAACTTAAATAAACAGTTTATTCACACTCTCGGTGACGTAAGTCGGTCCTTCTATTAAGGGGCGGAAGTGCCCGGAATCGCCATTAAGCGTTGACCGTCCCGGTCGGATTCACTGGCCGCGTATAAATCTGCCTTTTGTGACAGACGCGCTGGAAACTAGAGTAGTGCGTGCTCGTTCACGGCACGGAATGCTTTCTTTTACAAACATACGTAAACATACTAGTACATGTCATCGGGTACAACAACAACATCGATATAAATCACTAAAAATCGTGCCGCATCACAGCTTCACCACAGACTTCTCTGCGACCCGCAAATGTTCATGCAGAACCTGCCCTCCTCTTCCACATCAAAAAATACTATAATATCAAACAGGCTCAACTGTCACAATTAGCACAAAAGACGTTTCGAACGATCTACGAGTTCATTATTAAAGCTTAGTAATAAGTAGTAATTAATAACGGGCACTATATTTTCTGTCACTTAATTTAGATTTGTCACTAAACTGCGATACCCTAATTATTATATCTATCCCTAAGAAATATATTGCTCATCAAATTAATCAAATCTGTCTCTAAGTATGAGTCATGAGATTAATGTAAACCTGTATCTTAAATTATAGTTTGATCATCATTGCAGACGATCAGATGGCCTAGTGGTTAGAGAACCTGACTACGAAGCTTGAGGTCCCGGGTTCGATTCCCGTGTCGGGGCAGATATTTGTATGAAAAGTACGAATGTTTGTTCTCGGGTCTTGGGTGTTTAATATGTATTAAGTATGTGTCTATCTATATAATTATATTTATCCGTTGCTTAGTACCCATAACACAAGCTTACTTTGGGACTAGGTCAATTGGTGTGAATTGTCCCGTGATATTTATTTATTTATCATTCGATCACCAAAATAATAGAGATCTGTCACCTAAATAAATAGATCAGTTCCTAAATTCGATGCTTCTACCTATTCTACTAAGGCAGGTCTGGTTAGGTACGACGACGAGCGAAGCGAGGTGGAGTGTTAGGTAGAACTGCGACCCTCAGTGCGCGAGCGAAGCGGCGGGAGCGAAGTGCCAGAACCGAACATTTTTTGCTAATACTTGTATGATGAATATAAATGTTTGTGGTAGGTACTTGAGTCTTGGATGTTTGTATGTATTTAAGTATATATGTATGTATGTCTACCCGTTGTTTAGCACCCATAGAACAAACTTTGCTTAGTTTGTGGCTGGGTCAATTGGTGTAATTTGTGAGAAGATATTATTATTATTATTTCATTAATTGTATATCATTATCGTCAAATTTCAGTTCAATTATTTGATGATCAATATTATTTTCCAGTGATTATAATTAATTTTTAGGAAGCCATTTCTATATTGTTTGGTGATTCCGTTTTAGTGACACATCTATTATTTTGGAACCCAATATAATTATTTGATGATCAATATTATTTCCGAGTAATTTTTAAATAATATTTAGGTAACCGTTTTAATATTATTTGGTGATTCAATTTAGGTGACAGATCTACTATTTTAGGAACAAATATTATTTATTAGGTCGCCGAAAACGCATTTATTAGGTGATCAATAAAATCATACCCATTAATAACCACCCGAGTAAAAACCAATCAATTATTTGAAATGGTGTAAATTTTATTCACATCCGATGTCTACGGCGTAGAGTGTCTACAACGTAGCACTGCTACGTCGCGTAGCTCTTGAAACTATCGATTTCGTAATACTCTAGTTCAACAGTTTTCAGTGTTTTTTTTAGCCTATTTGATATTATTTGCCTAAGTATTTGATATTAATTTCAGCTTAAGATATCCACACGCTCTTTCTTGATAAAAAGGGTCTCGAGTCTTGACAGACGTCCGTCTGTCTATGTTTTTTGACAGACAGACGAACAAAAAGTGTACCGCGTTCCACAAGTTCCGTTTTTTTTAAGGTAAGAAACCATTATACGTCAATCATTGGCTATTAAACTACTGGCTGATCGCATAAAATAACGTTTTAGTACGACCGTTAACACGCAGAAACGAGATTATACTGTAACGTACCAAAAACGTTTTAGTATTTCCATTAAAATCACCTTACCAGTCAAAGATCAATAAACGTCCAGGGAAGCGGTAGTAAAAATGAAGTACCCTGTTTCAATAGTCATAAAAATGGACTTACCATCTTCAGCATTCGTTACCGTAGATTTTTTTTCATTCAATTTATAGACGTGTAAATTATAGTGTCTAGAATGGACTGTCAAAACTTACCTGTAACAAAGAAACAGAACATTATTAGTACAATTAGTAAACTATAAACTCGAATCTCAACATTTATTCGCTCATCGGCATTTCATATCAGCCGTAGATCGTCCATTGTTAGACGTGAATTTGATTGACAAAAAAAATGTGCCCAGTATTTCCACAACAATCTATGACGGACTATTTTCCCTAAGAAAGTACCTAATTGTAGGAGACATAAAAAAAGAAACCAGTAATATTTTAGCAAAATGTCTAGTACAAGAATAATTCTCGAATCGGGACCCTTTCAGATAACGATATCGGGGTCCAGCGTGAGGCGAGCACGCTCTGAAGTTATCGCGACTGCGTGTCGTTTAATGTCGCCCCAACATATCATTAACACATTATGTCGGTTTCTTTGCAAAAAGCGCGTATCTCAAATAAATAAGTCAACAGAATTGACCCTTGAAATCCATACTTACTAATACTTACTAATGTTAATGTTTGTGTCTTTGCCCGTCTTTCACGCCGTAACGGAGCGTCGGATCGACGTGATTTTTGGCATATATATAGTTTATGGGCCCAAGAGTGACAAAGGCTACTTTTTATCCCGGAAAAATGCACAGTTCCCGAGGGAACAGCGCGCGATAACCGAATACCACGCGGGCGGAGCCGCGGGCAAAAGCTAGTAATGTTCATAAAGTTAACTCAGAAAAATCATTGATTATGAGGTACGATCTTTTATAAAAGTAGCGACGATTATGTATATCATTTAAAATGTCGCCGTTATGCCTTCACTCTTTGATGTTAATACGGACACCTTTTTTATGACAACAGAGTGCTGGTGCCCGCTCTCACACCAGTACCACTACCATGAGTTTACAGTGACCGTACTCGATAGCGAAGGCGTAAATTATTTGTAGAGGCGCTGTACCATTCTCCATACAAATAATTTACGCCGTCGCTATCGAGTACGGTCACTGTAAACTCATGACAGTGGTACAGTACACCTAGTCTCTTAGTCGCCTTCTACGACGCCCACGGGAAGCGATGGATTTTTGTCCTATTCTAAAACTGGACACGGCACAGACTGGGGAATACATCGGCTGTCAAACACGTGTCCAATCTGTTACGTATCAAAAATTGTGACTATCCCTGTCTGTTCTCAGATCTCAAGAGGCACTAGTCCATTTCCTTAGAGCCCTCTTGGGCAAACAGTAAACACAACTATAACACATTGCTTGCACTGTTGTGTTTCGGCGTGGAGAGTAAGACAGCCGGTGAAATTACTGGCACTTGAGGTATCCCATCTTAGGTGTCTAGGTTGGCAACGCATCTGCAATACCCCTGTTTTTGCAGATGTTTATGGGCGGTGGTGATCTCTTACCATCAGGAGACCCACTTGCTTGCTCGTTTGCCATCCAGTCGAATAAAAAAAAATAACAACAATCGGGGGCACCATATTTATCCAGCTAACTACCCCCAGCGGCCTGTTCCGGTTGCGCCTGCTAAATCATTTTTACAGTCCCCGCGTGCGGCCCTGTTATAGATTGAATTATTCTAGCTCTGCCTTTTAATGGCCAAAAATATTTCAGTTTGTGAAAACAGGTATTTTATGAAGCGGTTTTATAAAGCGAGGTAAGTTCGGATTTCAATATTTTTTTTAGAATGAACTTTTGTTAACCGCATTGCGCATAGTCTAATCATTATACTCTAACTCGGCTCCGACCGCGTGGTATTCAATTATCGCGCGCTGTTCCCTCGGGAACTGTGCATTTTTCCGTGATAAAAAGTAGCCTATGTCACTCTCGGGCTCATAAACTATCTCTATGCCAAAAATCACGTCGATCCTCCGGCGTGAAAGACGGACAAACACACTTTCGCATTTATAATGTTAATTATGGATGTGCCTCTGCTTGACTATGGAACTAAAATGTTACAGGTTCAAATCCTTGCATGTCAAAGGGGCTGCTAGTTGTATGATGAACACGAAGCTTTGTACTTGAGTCATTATTCTTTCTTTATATATCTACTTAAGTAAAGTAAGTGTTTACATAGTAATATGTAGCATAGCTTTGCTTAGTTTCAAAATAGTTCAATTGGTATTAATTGTCCCACGATTGAACTGGTTTGACTGATTGAACAACTTTTTTTTGTCAAGTCGTCATTTAAATAAACAACAACGATCATAAATAAAAATACACTTTTAATACACTCTTTACATGTTGAATTACCAATGGGCACCTTTAATCCGAAATTCGAGAAAAAACAATAAATGCTCTTCACTAAATCCGCACCAATAACGTCTTCAGTCTCATTTTTCTCGACTTTATCATTAGATACAGCAATTGAATTGAAATTCCGGGATTTTATTAAATTCTCGTGGGAATTCCCTAAAATTACATCGTGGTTTTCACTGACGTTAAATTAAAACACCCATGCCAAATTTCATGACTCTACACATCCAGCGGTTGTTATTTCGAGATTTTATCCCTATTCCGTGGGAATATCGGGATAAAAAGTAGCCTGTGTTATTCCAGACGTCCAGCTACCTACATACCAAATTTCATGACTCTAAGCCCAGCGGTTGTTAATTAGAGATTTTATCCCTATCCCGTGGGAATATCGGGATAAAAAGTATCCTATGTTTTAATCCAGGTTATAAAATAACTTTTTACCAAATTTCATCTAAATCTGTCCAGCCGTTTCAGCGTGAAGAAGCAACAAACATACTCACTGACTCACTCACAAACTTTCACATTTATAATATTAGTAGGATATAAATAGCTCGATTATGAGCCTCGGTCCCTTTTCATCGCAACTTGAGGGTGCATTTGAATATCTGGCGTAAGCCGCTCTTATCCTTCGGCTTGCTGACACGAGACCCTTCTATCTACACTTTGCAGTGTTCACGAAAATGTTGAACTAGCTTTTAGTATTGAGGTTGGTCTGTAGAAAGTAGGAGTTCTATGCTCGAATCGAGAACTTAAGGGCCATACTTATTATGACGTAATAACATTGCACTGTGACGATATTAATGAATGGAGCTTACATTATTAACTATTAACAGATTTTAAAGCAGAAGGACTAGAATTCTATTGTTTATGTGTGTTGACGATTATTTAACCAATTTGTGATGAAAACCACCAAACGGACATTGATTTGTAATAATTTACAATCTCAGGCTAATTTAATCAAAAATATCTTTCTGACCTTTGCGAAATCCTTGGACATGACGCGCGTAACGCCAGCCCGACGAACACTATGTGTACTGATATATTTTCAATAACATTCTATTTTAATAGTAAACACAAAACTTCAAAACGTGAGATCAATTTTCACATGAGTAAATTTAAATAAAATTGCACATCAATGCCTTCATAGCACGGAGTGAGAGAACGGTACAATTAAACTGTCATACTGTTATTGGATCGATTTCAGAGACAAATGAATTCCAATAGTTTCATGTTGGTAAAGTTCAGCGACATGTAAATAAAAACGACCGCCGCAAATGAAAATACACGTTCGATACAATTCCACTTATTGTAAAAGTCGTTTTCCCTTTTCATATATAGATATGAAAGTCGAAATGGAACAGAACAACGTTTAATTGACCCCGTGTCCCGGAAACTGGAGACTGGTTTTGGTTTTGGTTTTGGTTGGTGTGGGCCAAAATGGCAATAACGGAACCCTTATAGTTTCGTCATGTTTTGTTATATCATACCTACTGACATGGCATAGTTTAAAAGTGATTAGTTTAGATAAGTAGTTTAATTCTGATATAAGGACCGGAGTAGATTGAAAGTGGAGATGGGCGGGACACTTGGCAAGACGGAGTGAGGATAGATGGTTGAAGGTTAACGGGCAGACCGCCGTCTCGTGGGTAACATGACATCCAGCAGGTGGCTGGTAGGCAGTGGAAGCGAGACTGGCACAGGACCAAGCAGTGGTGTAAAAACTAAAAGGCCTTTACACATTAGAGGCTGGATGTCGGTCGGCTGACTTTATTGATATCGTTTCCGTTTCGTATAATACGAATCTTAATTCAATGATCTTCTTTTAACGCATGCGAAGCCGCGGCTATAAGCTAGTAAAGAACAAAACAAACCAAAACGGAATATTGTGAATTTGTCAGTGCTACATTTAAGCTAAGGCGTCTCTGGAGGTGTCAAATACCAGCAGACAAAGCGACATCAAAGGCGCCATGATCTAAAACGGGCCGCTGGTCACAGAAAGCGATGTTATTTGGGCAGAAAACAATAAAGCTGGAATGTTTGATGAATAAATAAACGGAACAAAAAGCCAGTGGTTTGATAAGTTAGGCCTACGGACTCTGAAGCAGAGGGTTGTGGGTTCGAAACACGTATGGTTTCAAACCAAGGACAGTAAAAAAATGCATGAAAAAAATATATAAAGTGCTTTAAAGAATCGTACTCGATTGTACTTTCGATTCTGAACAAAACTAAGTACTTTCTGGTTTTTAACCCCCACGCAAAAAGAGGGGTGTCATAAATTTGACCGCTATGTGTGTCTCTCTGTGGCACCGTAGCTCTCAAACGGGTGGACCGATTTGAATGCAGTTTTTTTATTTTAAAGCAGGTTTTCTAGCGATGGTTCTTAGACGTGTTTTATCAAAATCGGTTCAGTCGTTTTTGAGATATTGAACTGTGAAGTGACAAAGTCGGGGATTTTCAGTTATCGCACACACACTTGGAATCACAATCGTTTTCCCCATTTTTTCCTACCACACGGTATAAGGCGAGGGTAGAAAGAGATGGTGAGTGCAAAAGCAAACATCAGCGCGATAGATAATAATATTATGGCCTCTGCATATAACTTTAACGCATTCACTGCCACCGACGCATATATGCGCTTCCGGAACTTCGCCCAGTGCCGCTGTCATAATTATCCATACATTTTGAACGCACATGTGCGTCGGTGGCACTTGTGGAAGTCAGGTGGCAGTGAATACGTTAAAGAAATTAGCACCGTCCGAAATATTAGACCCGGAAATTCCGATGCATATTTCAACGCGCTATAGGAGCTTGATATTCAATGGTTAATTTACACGGAATGTTTTCTGCGTACACTGGTCCGGTCAAAGCGAACGCGTGAGTCAGGGGTGAACAATTTGATCTTCACTCTTCAGTCAGGTCAGCAAATAGGTCATGCACCAAAGGGGGATCCTCGAAATAGCTATTATTTTACAGCGACGACGCCATGCCTTTTAATTTATGATGATATACTATACCTTGATGGTATACTCCACGCCTCCACGGTACAACAAAGTACATTCTTTGTTTTAAAACCTTTTAACCGTTGATTAAAAAAAAAGGATCCCATTGCAGTAGTCTAATTGGTGATTCGACAGCGAATGATGTAAGCTAATAGAAATGTCATTAAAACTTTAAATTACATTAGTTGTATTGCAGGATTAGGTGCAGCAATTCATCTTAAATGTCCATTTATTCCTTGTTATTTGCTCTAATTGGGTGTAATGTTTGGATACAGACACGCTCCATACCCACAACCATATCATCTACGTACATATCAATCAAGAATATCTTCTCCAATATTTAAAAGGTATTTAATATTTGGCTTGAGTGGCAAATGCTGAAGTTGGAATGATAGTAAGGATATTCATCTTTGGAACTAAATTACGTCCCTGTTTAAACAGCCAGCAGCAGCCAGTGTGCAGTTTGCATGCAGATTTGTGTCGACTGAAATAGAACTGCAGCAATGCAAAATGTCCGGGCAGTCGGCATCTCGTCTGTACTAGCCCAGAGTAAAGTAACAAAATAAAAAATAAATAATAATAAAATTAAAAAAAGTTTTCATTATAAACGAGATAAGACAGATATTCGAAGTAACAAACATATAAGTATTTATGTTACCTATTCTTGTTTACCAATCGTTAGGGTCCTCAGTATCCTAATGTAAGTAGCTTTAATATTTTACTTTTCTAGTAACAAGCATTTTCTCAATCATAATAAGTCTGTAGTGGATAATGATGCCCTTCAGTTTTCACACCATTCATCAAAACTGTACCTAATAGTAAAGACATGTTACATAAAAAAACTATAAAGACGTCACCAACCCCCACCTCTGCTTACGTAACCCCCTATTGATCGCGCCAGCGCGCCGGCGCGCGCGACTGGCAGCCGACCAATGGGAGGACCGGATTTAATTTTAATTTGATGGCCGTCGCACATCCCATGCTTCTGATTTGTCAGCTCGTTATGTGTTACCGATAACTTTTGTGCGTAAGTTAGATCGTTTGAGTTTGTATGAAGTCGGAATTTACGAAGTCCACAAAGAATCTTACGACTGTGTTTCGAAGAGTTTTTTTTTTAGATAGCTTTAAATATAATAACCAGCATCCTCTCCTAGCATTAAAAAGTCAAATATACAAAGTATAGATAAAAAAAAGAATATTTTAATTCAAAGATTTTTATATTTGCTATTTCCATTCAAGGCGATACACCACGACACGATACACAATAACTACAGTTTTAAACATAAATCTACATAGGGTTTGAACAAGGTTTCCAATCTCTAATTTAATTAAATTGTACATAACAGAATTCATTCAATGTGAACGAAAATATAGCAGCATAAAAACTCTCCACTTTGCAAGCTAATGGGCAAAAATTGATCGCACATTCCATGTAAGGAGACGAAGTTTAAATTAAAGGGCGAAAAGTTTCAATATTTCCTGATACTCGTCTTTTTCATAAAATTTTCTTTCTGTTTCATTCAGAATAAATATTTTTATTTATAATGGGTCACATCAAAGCTCTTACTTAATGTTTTAATAGTAGGGCCACTGACACAGTGACTTTTGACGCAGTCACACTCAACTTCATTTTGTCCACCGCCCCTTTCGAGATTTTATCTAAAACTCCACAGTCTTTTACTAATTAAGTAGGGTTTCAAAGTCTTCTTTGAAAATTCTACTACTACTGCCCCCCTAAAGTGCGTCAATGCCCACAAGGGGACGATATCCCACCCATTTTGCCCACGTTAAGAATCTGTGCTTTAACATATGACAGCCTCCAGTGTGACGCACATTAAAAAGTTTGTTTATGTTTGGTAAAGTAAAATACCTCATGACGAAATGGAAAAGGGACGTGACTCGTGACTCTGGTGTAGACGCAGCTTAATTTTTGTTCCTTACAATATTTGCCTTTGATAAGGAAAGTCAAAGTTAATGAAAACAAATGCTTAGGGTGACGGCACCAATCATGGACATGTTAAGCACAATATCTATCCAGTAATGGACAGCAAGAATTCAATGCCTTATAGCTCACCATTCATGAACTTTACCAGATATGATCATCAGTTATCTGCACATAAGTGTTATTAGTTTTAGAAAAAGTAGCGTCCGTTTCTTAATATGTGTTAGCGGAAAAAATATTCCATAAGGTACTAGAAATAACCCGCGGCTTCGCACGCGTAAATCATTAGATACAGCAGTTGAATTGAAATTCCGGGATTTTATTAAATTCTCGTGGGAATTCCCTAAAATTACATCGTGGTTTTCATTGACGTTAAATTAAAACATCCATGCCAAATTTCATGACTCTAATCCCAGCGGTTGTTATTTCGAGATTTTATCCCTATCCCGTGAGAATATCGGGATAAAAAGTAGCCTATGTGTTATTCCAGACGTCCAGCTACCTACATACCAAATTTCATGACTCTAAGCCCAGCGGTTGTTATTTCGAGATTTTATCCCTATCCCGTGGGAATATCGGGATAAAAAGTATCCTGTGGTTTAATCCAGATGTCCAGCTACCTACATACCAAATTTCATGACTCTAAGCCCAACGGTTGTTATTTAGGCATTCTATCCCTATCCCGTGGGAATATCGGGATAAAAAGTATCATATGTGGCGTTATCTGGGAAAAGGTACCTTGTTGTCGGTATTGAGTTATTAATATCCCCATAATCTACATACATTTAGCTATCGAACCATGTAAGAAACATGCATGTAGGTTTAATAGATATTTTTTTAAAAAATGTTGAAGCTCGAAAGCCAGAAACGGTGATTATGAGAAAATTGAATTCAAACTTATACACCCAATAAAAGTATGTTATTGTTGGAAGTTACATAGATGACATGCTATTTGAGGAGTAGATTGTACGGGCTTTCAGGTTTCAAGAAAAATTTTGTAATTGGACAACGGTTTTCCTATAGTTTACCTTGCCAAAGTGCATTAAGTAAAAAAAAAGGTTGATGGATTTTTTACATTTTTTTCTATTTATAGTATATTTCCATTGGATTTTATCGAAGGAAAAAATATTATGCGTAATTGGACACTAAATAAGTACTACTCCGTTTTGAATTAACGTTGCTTATTATATAAATAAAATACTTTAACAAAAATAACTTTTTTGTTTACAAATGTAATTAAACAGTCAAAATCAACAAATTTTTATATTTAGTACGCTAAAACATAGCCAAATGAGACCAAAATAACTCAACAAATCTTAAAAAACTAGTATTTTCAGTCTCAAAAATCAAGGTAAAGTTTAGTAAAAAGTTGGTACAATCACTATATATTTTCTAAAAGGTACCTTATCGTCGGTGGTAAAATATTTAGTGATTATGAAGTGATATCATTGGAAAACGACTAATAACTTACGATTAATTTTAATAGTCTTAATTTAAGAACACTGTAGTATTAAAACTCTTACCAAAAACCTATAATTTTGTCTCAACACACTAAATGATTAACGTATTTGAAAAGGTACCTTATTGTCGGTCGTAAAATGTTTAGTGACATAGTTAAGAATAAGATCTAAAAAAATGCTCTTGATTTGTAGTTGTAACTATTAATCGTTATTATTATTACTATAAATCAACCTCTAAAGACCAGCAGGTGGTAGGACCTTGTGCAAGGTCCGCCCGGATTGCTACCACCATCTTGCTCGCTAATCCTGCTGTGAATAGCAGTGCTTGCATTGTTGTGTTTCGGCGTGGAGAGTAAGACAGCCGGTGAAATTACTGGCATCTTAGGCCTCTAGGTTGGCAACGCATCTGCAATCCCCCTGGTGTTGCAGGTATCTAAGGGCGGTGGTAATCTCTTACCATCAGGTGACCCACTTGCTCGTTTGCCATCCAGTCGAATAAAAAAAGACAAATAGGCGTAAATCGTCAATAAGGCCCTTATCACACTAGCGATTCGCACGAGAGCGCCAAAAACGCCATATTGTAGACTTTCGTATAATAAATAGGGCGTCTTCGGCGCTAACGCAGCGAACTCGCAGCGACATCGTTGCGCGCTCGCGGCGATATCGTTTCATGCTCGCGGTGAAATCGTTACGCGCTCGAAGCGAACTCGCTGCGCGCTCACCTCGCTTTCAACTCGCCCGCAAATCGCTAGTGTAATAAGGGCCTAACTGGCTACCGCCTAAGAGTGGCCAGTTATTGATGATTTACCTTACTCTAATTAAACGCATTTTATGATGATTCTTGACGTTTTTTACGCGCCGACAAGCACCGCAATGGGCCCGCGTGGGAACTAATGCCCAAGCTCTCTCATTCTGAGAGGAGGCCTGTGCCCAGCAGTGGGACGTATAGGCTAGGATGATGATGATGATGATGACGCGCGACAAAGTACCGACGTCCGACACGTCTTCCAAACCGATACCGAGCGCACAGAAAGCATTCAAGAGCGGCACCGACAATAAGGTACCTTTCTTACTAAACTTTAAGGGATGTTTTAACTCATAAAAATCGATTTAAAAACTTGTGTCTCTGTCAAATTAAAATTTAGACCCTGCTTATTAATATAGAGTAAAAAAAGAAAAAATGATTTTTTTCGACATTTTACTTTAAGCGCGATTATCTCGGAAACTAGAACCGACGACAAGGTACCTTTTACCAGATAACGCCACATATGTTTATGTGCTGGCCTCTGATTTGCATGATTTTTGTGTGAAGATATCAGTATTTTTGACTTATAATCGTTTTAAGATTTATTTTAATATATTTTTTCGGGATATATTCAAGCGATTTGCTTAAAATTTTGAAACGATGTTCTTTATATAGATTCACATCGCCACCCAAAAAATTAATACTAGTTATCATTTAAAAAAGACCAAATAAAGAAAGACACATTTTTTATGCGGTTTCACAACCAACGACAGCGACACCTCTAGATGTTTTTCTCAGAATAGTCTGTCACAAGTAGGATGTTCATACTCAGTATAAATATTCTTCACTATAAGAGGTACTCACAAAAAAAACAAGCCCATTTGATGTAAGGGCTGACTTACTAAGGGAACCCTACTATGGCCTTTGTTTTTCAATTTCATTGCAAATTTTTCACCCTAATAAGTTTTCTTCAATTTCTACTGAAACGATATCAAAGAAACACCAAAAAAATGGACCTGGCACCCACATTCTCATTATTTTGTGAAGTATATGAGACTATATACAACCTCGAATGATTGTTATATAAGTTACAGGCTGATTATTTTTCTTTTTTTTTTTTATTCGACTTGATGGAAAACGAGCAAGTGGGTCTCCTGATGGTAAGAGATCACCACCGCCCATAAACATCTGCATCACCAGGGGTATTGCAGATGCGTTGCCAACCTAGAGTAGTGTGTTCTAGAGTCAGTTATATTATATTTAAACATAGAGAATCTTGTCAAAGAATCATACGGAATCAGAAAGAGAAATTTCTAATATTAAAGAAAAGAGTTTCCAAACATAGACTACTGATTTCAGATCAACAACTGATTCCACCGGTAGATTGTGGAATATGTGTGTAACGTTGGAAGCACATTCTAAAAGATTTAGAGCTCCTTGAGTGCCAATAAAGACTTGCAAGTCAGATCTAGTATAACTTTTATTCGCAGACCCGCTTAATGGGATCGTAAAGTTTTATTTTTATTACGCTCTGCGACAACGCTAGGTGTTTTAGCTATGTTAATTTTCTCTATGTTAAACTATAATGAAATTGCATTGACTGAACAGAACCCAGCTTATACAGGGTGGAAAGTTGAGATGGGGCAGCAATACTGGGTTAAAACACAAACTTTGGTTAATATGTTCAGTTTTTAGTTGTCTACATACTGTTTAATTTTCTTTAAGCATAAAGGATTCCAAGGATTCATATTCGTAAAAAAACAACATACGAAAGTTACGAAATGTATGGAAAAAGTTTTCTTTGATTTGTGGGTGTTCTAGTACTCTAACCTTAGTTGGTCTCAAAGAGTGTTTTTATCCTTGATAGAAATGGGGCCGATTGGCATTTAAAAAAAAGTCAAATCTGTCGATTTTTTCGCTGAATGTACATTTTATCATAAATCTGTGAATGTCGATTGTCATTACAAAAAAAGTTAGTAAAGGTCTCCTAAGAGCATTTTCGCGTAGCATCAAGGGATCTAGTAACTTTCCACCCTGTATACGTCCCACTGATGGGCACAGGCCTCCTCTCATATTGAGAAGGCTTGGGTAGTATTGCCCTCGCGATTGCCAATTTCACACACCTTATATTGTATTGCTTGTATTGCTTCGCAGACGTATTCAGGTTTTATGAAAATTTTCTTTTACCTAAGACCTCTATTTCCACTTTATTGAACTATATTTAAACGAAGTCTAAATTAACTCCTTTGAAAGTCACTTACCACAAACCATTAACGAACTAAAACAGCATTATACAACAAAACCCAGTCCATTATGCACGGTAAAATGATTTCTAAAACAAGTTAAAAGCTTATAGACCGCGTAGCAAATCGCCTGGCACAAAGCCGCAGACTTCACAGTTCAGCCACCGCGGTGTGACGCCAACAAAGGTTAGGGTTGACACTTTACTAAGTTAGAGGTATAATACTATTAATCAGAGTTAGGCGTTATTTAAATAATTTCTTACCTAATAAATAATTTTAAATAAAATAATTCGAAATGAATTCAATCTATCCAATTATCTAGATAAAGATAACAAACCTTTTTTTCATTACCGTTGTGCCCGACAACTTCTAGTCCTACATGACATGACTAACATGTTTTTTTTTTATTTAAAAGCCTTATTAATCTATCTAGATAATAATAAAACTTATCTAAACAAATATCAGCGCTCTCGAAGACTATCATTGCCAAGAAGAATGCGCCGCAAAAAACTTTCCATTGTGGTATATAATATACAATACAAGATACGGAGAACAGATGGTCGCTGGGGCCGAAAGGTTCTCGAGTGGAGACCGCGGATCGGCAGGCGCAGCGTAAGACGTCCACCAACGAGATGGACGGATGACCTGATTAAAGTCGCGGGTTCACGGTTCACGCTTCCAACCGAGGCAACTGGAGGTTTATGGGGGAGGCCTATGTCCAACAGTGGAAGTCCTATGGCTGATATGATGATGAAACAATACAAGGGTACAGTCAATCATTATAATTAATTTCACTACAACGGACATCCCGTTTGTAATGGATGTTCTGATCCTATCAGAGGCTCGGGCGCTCCTATCGCATGTTTTGTTCTTCAGGGAGCACGCCATTTTGAAAATTGCCAACTTTGCGTGTAGCGTGCAACTTCGGCGTTTAAAATTATTAATCAAACATATTGAGTTTTTTCTTCTCGGAAAGCGGAACTAAATTAAAAAACACACAAAGGCCAGAAGGTAAGTAACCCTGACGCTTTATAGTACGACTCGCTCTTGCTTTTGTCTCTGTTACACTTAACCAAGGCGCCAAGTGTAGCGTTTATTTCTGGTTTTGGGGGCTAACTTACGCCGTGCAATACCGAAGCTGTATTCAACAACTTCTGAATTCGCCATATTCAATATGTATTTTTCTGAAAACCTAGATACTACAACAAATGATTAGCGAAGAAAAAAATAATTCCGTTCTAAACTGAATTCAGTGATTTTTGAAAATGTGTAAATACATAAATTGTATCGAAAATACATACTAAGACATGGATGCACAGAAAAACCAGAAAAAGAGACCAGCGCTAGGAATCGAACCCAGGTCCTCAGCATTCCGTGCTGCGTGCTATAACCCCTACACCACCGCTGGACAGGAGTCTAGACACGAATTTCTCCTATGCACACATATCTCAGGTTTTTTCTACTACGCTACTTAAGCAGCAGCACTAGCGACATCTATGTTTCGCTCTCATCGAGAGACGTCACATTCTTTCGGAATTAACCGCTCATCCAGACAAGAGATGTCGCTCGTAACTCACAAGCATATATCAAATTTAATGTATAATTATCTCGTTGGATAAAAAATAAAATAAAAAACCGCAAAATTTCGGCCTTATTCACGTGGGCCGGACCCATGACACAGATTCGGTAATCTCCCGAATTATATTCATCGGCATTATCCGTGTGACGCGTAACGCAATATATTTTAATGACAAAGGATTTAAAATGGAGATTGACGGAGTTCAAATAATTAACATATTCGTTCGTTTGTTTGTTTCAAATCTTGCAAATTAATTTTGATCCATTTCAAGTGGTCAATCAATAAATCAATCATTTAGTGTCGGATTGACTTGAAATTTGGTATGCTTAATATGTTAGTTAGGTTAGTTAGATGACAAGACAACGCAATGAAAAAAAAACTTTTAGGTACTGAAAATGAATTGTTAACAAAATCTTATCAATAATTCAAGCAATGGACAGCCCCATAAGTTAACAATCTTAAATATGCTGAAATAATATCTAGAATAACTAAGCTTGTGACCCACATCTAGGCCTTAAATACTACATCTGTTAAAAAAGTTATGTATGACACAGGACAGCAAGCAAGGTAAAACGCAATCTTTATCCCGTAGAAAATATTCCTAAAAGTTCGACGTTTTTCAATGAAAAGCACCGTATGAACTGACCCTTACATTTCAAATATTCAACGGCATTCAGTATAAACACGAAACGAATCAAATTGAAACGCGGCAGCCAAACAAATGGATTCTCGCAAACGAGCTGAACTTTTCACAATTATCCTTTCTGCCCGTCCATGAATATTGAGCCGGGCATTTAGCTAACTGATTTATAAAGGAATAACATACGATGCGTCACTGCGATTCCGTACCGTTACCGTTTTTTAAGCAGCGGTGTGGTCGCGGCCAAATAATTTAATTTAATACAAAACTATAAAATAAAACAAATAACATCAAAAGATCAATGAGACCTGTTGAAAAAAATGCATGCATTCCATCTCTTTACAGAAATAAATAATTGGAGATGGACTTTCCACGTCGCAGTGGCACATGACGCCGTCCATTTCCGATTCGATTAATTGACAGTTAAAAACGTACATATCTTCGTATTACTTTGAGATATTTGAAAAATTCTTCCACGACTCGATTTGTCAAAAAAACACTATAGGTACGATAAGCTTCCTCCTATTATACCACGAATAGAACCTCAAATTTGACAGTGACACTAATCACTAACCAACCACTATCACTGTTTTTTTTTTCTGAGATATTGAACTGATAAAATATAATTTATTTACACATATTCTATAAACTATACATAGAAAGATACATTTGAAAGTAATAACAAATAAAAATGGAAGACTAATAAATTGATTAACTAAGAAAAAATTGACAAGTCAGTCTGTTAGTCGGTGTGGTAGGGCAGCACCATCATCAAAGCCAAACAGCTTCGCTGCTGGCTTCCACAATCACTAAGTACGCTATCTAATAGTCATATCATAATCTTCAACTTTTCTAACTGATGCAAGGAAACCAAAGGTCAGAAGTAGAGCGTTTTAATTAAAATCAACTATAACTTCCCCCCAACAATGGACCCTTTAAATTATTGGGCGACACTCTTTCACTTTAGAAGCTCCTGTCGGTTTCTATAGGCGTGTACACAAAGAACAGGACCGGTATTTCCATGTCGGTATTATCCGGGCCGGGAAAGAGTGTCACCCAAATTACTCACATTTTATGAGGGATATGTGATTCGGCGGGAAACTCTCAAGTGTTGAGATGAGACTAGCCGACAAAATACATTAACATAACGGCTCGATATTGAACACTCATGAATATTTTATCTTCCTTATCAAAACTTTCGTTCAACCGAACCGAATTCTAAATAACTAATGTTGTTATGTAACTCGACAGTCCTTATTAAACTGAAAGAGTGGATAAAGTTGAAATTGATTTGCTAGAGCTATAGAAGCAATTTTTATTCCATTTTCCAAACTCTAATAGTAGGTACCATCAGCCAAATATGTGGTCTACCACCCTAAAGTTGATAATCGTTTGCATGCCATAAAACAATAATGCCAATAGACGTGTCTGTCAACTTGAAAAGTCGACTTTAGCGACATATTCATTTGATAAGAACTTGTTTAAAAATTGATATACCACTTATTTGGCTGATGGTACAGTCACCGGAACCAATCATCAACCAATCATCTGACACAACAAAGCGTGCATGAATATCTGATACGACTCTATTTCTAGGGCTCGGCAGATATTAATACAGGTGACTGTACCTACCAATGGCGAAGCGTTCATAGAACCAGGCCATTTGCAGGTGGTAGGACCTTGTGCAAGGTTCGCCCGGATTGCTACCACCATCTTGCTCGCTAATCCTGCCGTGAAGCAGCAGTGCTTGCACTGTTGTGTTTCGGCGTGGAGAGTAAGACAGCCGGTGAAATTACTGGCACTTGAGGTATCCCATCTTAGGCCTCTAGGTTGGCAACGCATCTGCAATACCCCTGGTGTTGCAGGTGTTTATGGGCGGTGGTGATCTCTTACCATCAGGAGACCCACTTGCTCGTTTGCCATCCAGTCGAATAAAAAAAAAAAAGAAAAAAAAAGAACCCTATTCCCATCGGCTTGCCCAATATTCACAAAATAGGACAACAGGACATACCTACCTACAAGATCTGTAAAAGGTGGAAGCGATCTTTGCTTCGGCTTTACCACGGAAATATCTGACGCCACCTACTAGGTACAGTCACCAGCTTTAATATCTGCCACAGCGGAGCGTGCAGAAATGTCTGACACGTCCTTCCGGCCCTAGAAATAGACGTATCAGATATTCATTAAATTAAATATTCTTTATTTCGGACAGCATCTATAGGGGGTTAGTATACAAAGGAAAGAACTTAATAGCGTTCTAAAATAGCGTTCTTTGAGAGTCTGCTTCAATAGAGAAACAAAATAACAACAAACTTAACAATTCCAAACTGAAACGTTTTCAGGACCTATTTAGGACACCGCCTGAAATAGAATATTAAGTTACAAAGTAGGAAACTCTCATAACTTTAATAAATAATTAAAGCTAGCTTTGACGAGGTTTTAAGTTAGATTGAAAACCACTTACAGTTTTTGTTGGAAATTTTTAAGCAAACGACGTCGGATAGAACTAATAACAAAGTAAAAACCAGCTAAGAGCGTGTCGGACACGTCCAGGATAGGGTTCCGTAGCCATTAAGAAAAAATCAAGTAATATTTTTCAAGTTTCTTGCGGCGCATTCTTCTTGGCAATGATGGTCTTTCCGAAAGCGCTGGTAGTTTAAAAAAATGACGTGTAAAAGTGCCTATTGCGGCCTATTTTCTGAATAAATCATTTGAATTTTGAATTTGAATTTGAAAGGATTTCGTATTGTGTACGGAATCTTCCAAGTTTAGGTATGTTTTATACCTTAGGCTACTATTTACTCCTAAACTACTAATCATTCTCAAGCAATCTTAGCCGCTATAATTTTCCTTGTATATTTGATATATTTACTACCATTCTGAATTTTTTCCATTTTATTCACCCAACAGTTTAGATTTTAGTGGGTGAGACGTTAAATTTTAATGTAAATTTGCACCTTAAAGTTGAATATTTCGCAAACAGGTCACTAAATAGAAAAATCGTCTTAGCGACCTCCCAATGGTTTTAAAGGACCTATCAACGATACCCCACATTATAGGGTTAGTCGAGAAAAAAATAAATCACCTCCACTTTACGTCTATGGGAGGTAGGTACCCTAAATTTTTTTCAAAAGTCAAAAGTCAAAATATCTTTATTCATTTTATTTATTTTACCACTGTCGGCGTGAATGATATGTATATTCATGCCAAATTACAGAATACTACTACTAACGGTCTCTGAGCTTAGCTGCGGACGAACAGACAGACAGACAGACGGACAGACATGGCGAAACTATAAGGGTTCCTAGTTGACTACAGAATCCTAAAAACAAAAGAAGTAAGTGTGCTTGTAGTCCCTGTGTGAAAAAACATGTAGAATCTAAATAAAAATAAAGACTATTAATTAAAATTTCAATAGTAACAGTATTTACGAGTAAAGAAATACGAGTACCTATAGAAGTTCACCTCAATTAAGGTGAAACAAATATAATTGATCGACGCCCTCGAACTGTCTACGAGAAACATCAAATGTAGCCGTTAAAAGTTTGGGAACAAACCGAATTAACTTCGGAGATGTACGACACGACATCGAAACAGTAATGCGGAAGGAAGTTGTTCCGACGAAACTCGAGCATTAAGTTAACAAGAAGTCATATCTTGATGAACTTGCGGCATTCGGGTGAGAAATATGTTTTCTCTTATTTCAAAAATGATACTTTGATATTAAGTTAAGAAAATTAAGAAAAGGAAAAGAGAAACGAAACATTTTAAGGTGATTCACAAAAATTTAAACTTAATTGACTAAGTGGACAGCATATAAATTTGACACAATCTACAGATCAAATAATAATAAATAGGGGCAAGAAGGATTTTTGAACACTCGCCATAATACAGAAAAAGTTTTCAAAGTAATATGAACACAAACTTCATTTTCACATTTTTATTAGAAGTACTCTTCTCGATCACAATAATAATATAGAACAACAAGCATTAAACCAACCTGAAGCTCCACAAATAGTAAAGTCACAAAGCTGCGCAGCTCTCAGTTGCTGTAACATATTTACTAGATAAAACGTCCATTGGAAGCACTATGTAGCCAGATCTTATCATTTAGCTTTTATACCGCGAGGTTAGAACGTAGAACAACGTGGATTCTAACAATGTAAAGGGTAACGGGGTGGTCAGATTGCTCTGGGAAACTTTGTGTTTCAGGATATCGTTAGTGCAACTCCATTCGCTGAATGCATTCAGACTTTGATAGGGTTGAACAAGCTAGTATTTGCTGAAGTTATCGTCTTGCTTAAACTGAAATCGCCTTATTTGTTGCTGGAAATCAAAGCTTGGAGTACTGTACTGATATAGTATGCGAGTTTAAATTACTGAACATGAAATTGACAACTTTTGTTTTGAACAGTCGAAGAACGTTCGTTATTGTGGCCACGTAAAGTCTGTTGATGTTGATGGCACAATAACAATTAATAATCTAAATCATGTCAAGACCTGCGTGGAAGACATTCACCAATATGGTTCTTTGCATGTAGTGACTAATTTCAGCTCTTAAATTATGTCTCAAAGAATCAGCGCGACAAAGCTCAGCAAATCTCTACAATCATCTTAAGCGATAAGGCCGCCTATTGCTTACCTTGTAATTTTCTCTGTGTACCTGTTTTCTGTATCGCTTACTATTTCTGGTGTACAATAAAGAGTAATTGTATTGTATTGTAATCATAGGAAGTATAAGGTTTACTTATCAAAATATCTACACGTTTTTTAATAAATATATGTTCTTTTAAAAGCAACATAATTTTATGTCACTACGTAAATGCACACCCCTGGGCCATAACTCACACCCTAATGTTAACAATAAATAACACCGCTTCACTCTGTATCTTTTGCTGACACAACATTGTGTACGCTAAAAACACAAAAAAAAAACTTAAAAACATTTTACCAACCGAACCCGTTGGAAATTAATGAATGAAAATAAATGATAAGGATGGCCTACTTTGGTCAACCCAACTTGTTGCTTCGTTGTTGGTTGGATTTAAATTAAATGTTATGAATATGGAAATTAGAGTTTCGTACAATACAACAAGGGTTATTCGCAACGCATCACCTTATCAAATAACATAACATAACACCTATAAAAGAAATTCATCATTGTTCTAAAAAACAAAACTGAAGCATTATCCATCAACCCGACCCCACCTTTTACATTACCTAGGCGTATCGCGGTCACCTAGCAAAGGTCGCCTAAAATAGACTGAACAAGGCGGTATTTAGTTCCTAGGCTCAAAGTGCTGCCACTAATGAGTCTCTAGAGACCTTCGCAGCAAATAGCTCACTAAACACTGGGTTGAGCTCACTAAACACTGGGTTGAGCTTCGGTGTCAAGGTTCATCCCAGCCTATATACGTCCCACTGCTGGGCACAGGCCTCCTCTCAGAGCAAGAGAGCTTGGCCATAGTTCCCACGCGGGCCCAGTGCGGATTGGAAACTTCACACGCACCATTGAATTGCTTCGCAGGTTTGTGCAGGTTTCCTTACGATGTTTTCCTTCACCGCAAAGCTCGTGGTAAATTTCAAATGTAATTCCGCACATGAATTTCGAAAAACTCAGAGGTGCGAGCCGGGGTTTGAACCCACGACCCTCTGTTTGAGAGGCGATAGGTCAAACCACTAGGCTACCACGGCTTTTTTACGGCTTTTTTGGTGTCACGGTTACTTTCAAACAATTTTGCTGGTAAAATAGTTTTAGACCTCTGTTTTGAAATATGAGATCACTTTAATTTCTCTAGATACTTTAAACTTGAAAGAAATAAAAATCAAAAGTTAGCGAGTCTAGATGCCGAAGTCTAAATATAAACTCTGAAAATAACTGGGTAACTCCGTCAATACGGATAAAGTAAACATATCAGCGTTTGACAAGGGATAGGTTGTCAATGAAAATAAACCGCATTGGCACGCCAATCTCCACATCCCTAAAACAAACAAAAAAACAACAGAGTTACCGAATCCCGCAAATCAGTGAGTTATAAAAAAAACACTTCTTGACTTGTTAACTTCTAACATATATACCCAGACCTTATTCGGCATTGTTTAAAGTAGACAATCGAAGCCAACCCGTCATGAGCTAGCAGACCGTGGACTCCAAACACAGAGCGACGTTTCAATCAACTGGAGCATCGGATCAAAATATCACACGAATGGAGGGAAAAAATTGTATAAAGAAAAGGAAAAGGGCACTCAAGTTCACTCAACACCGCCGGAGGAAGGTCGGGAAGGCAATAATTTACATCCGCTCCAAGGCGTACTTGTCACTTTAAGGACGTACAATGTCACACAGACTGAAAAGAATGTAAATTTCTTGACAATTTATGGGACAGGTCTGTTTTATTATAGAGGATGCGTAATAAATGTCAGCCCGCCTAAAAGGGATAGAGCGGAATGAAGACAATAGTTTCGAAGCTCTTGTGAAAAGGGATACAATTTCCTCATATTTCTACTAAACAATCTTATCGACACAAGCCACGGAGAATGATCGATACTCACAGAAGATGTTGAAATTGGAAACAATACAGCTGGTTACTGTTTGGTGCAAATGATACCTACTATAGACCAATAGACATAGGTTTGGTACTGTTGAGATTACACTTCCGATACGGTCTGTGTGAGTGAAGTCTTATATTCTTTATAAAATATTTAGTTACAGGAGTTAAATTTTATCTTTTATCTCAAGGCTTACTTTATTCTCCAATACTCCTAAAAATACTCGGAAAGTCATAGTTCTGGCGTTACCACAAAAAATGCCGAATAAAAATGTGTTTTACTTCACGTTAAAATACGTAAAACACGTGGCAACGAATTTTGATAAAAATCCTCAATATACCACAAATCCTCGCCTCCTCGCAACTCCACATACCCAAATCCCGGGCTTATCTAATAATAATCCCGTAGTAATTCCCGCGGGATGAGAAGCGATTCGTATTTTACCAAGATCACGTTATTGAGGTAGACACTTTCGAATTAGATTTCACTCGCAAATTGCACGGTGTAATAATGTCAGCGGTATCGGCGAAGTCAAAACGTTTCTTATTTATCGTGAACTTGTTCGGTGTTGTCGTGTCGACATATAAAAAATATATATGTGGCTCTTTTTCAAGGTAAGCTCGAACGTAAAGCTGTGATCCTCTTTTAATTATGTCCTGTGTCAAACGCTCATTTTTTGTATTCAGATGGGTATGTATTATAATACCGAAAAATCATAATACCTACAGTTGAAATGTCGACGCTTAACACATCGAAATTCAGAATACCGAATGTACAAAATACCGATAACCGATACACCGAAGCTCGAAATATCTATTTTCAAATGACCGAAAGTACAACATCCCGAAAAGGGGTACTGTATTATAATACTGAAAAATCATATTACCTACAGTTGAAATATCGACGCTTAACGCATCGAAATTCAGAATACCGAAAGTACAAAATGCCGATAATCGATACACCGAAGCTCGAAATATCTACTTTCAAATGACCGAAAGTACAAAATCCCGAACTAACTGGCATTCACAGTACCATAATAATCATTTTCTATGCTGTTACAAAAAAAACCTAACATCGAAGGCTAAGGCGGGAGCTACGCTGCGCTTCGCTCCCGCCTTAGCCTTCTGAACCTAAACTATCCGAGTCGCTTCTGCCCTGAAACGTCTTGCTCGCTCGCTCGCTGTCAGCGAGGCACCAGCTGGGTGTACTAAAGGGGAGACCCAGGACTTAAAATAAATGACATCGATGGGATGTCCTTATGACACCTACTTTTGGTACCTCGCTAGCAGCGAGCGAGCGGAGCGAGCGAGGAAGACGTTTAAGAGCAGAAAATAGTTTAGGTTCAGAAGGCTAAGGCGGGAGCGAAGCGCAGCGTAGCTCCCGTCTTAGTCTTCGATGTTAGGTACTTTTTTTGTAACAGCACAGAAAATGATAAATGTCAATCTACCCCGCTTGAAAAAAGTCGGAATGTTGACAATTAAAAATAGATACAGCAGATGTTCGGTGTAACGATGGTTTCGGTATTTTGATTTTCGATATATTGATTGTCGATTATTTTACTTGTAGTGATTATGACTGTTCGGCATTATGAGTTTTCGACCTTTTCGAGTGTAGGTATTTCGATCTTCGGGATTGTAGTCTTCGGGTTTTAGGCTGCCGGTCAAATGTACTTTCGGGATTTCAAACTTTCGGTCATATATCCATTCGACGTTTTAATATTTATAAAATCCGATTTTCTTTACTCGTGTGTACAATTTTGCAAATATTTTCTTTCATACAAACCTTCACCTAACAATTACAAACATAACAAAAATATATTAACCAAGTGCAGTCGTTCTGAAGTGAAGTGCAAGCATGTATATCTTCAATTCAGATTCATAACAAAATACGGATAGATTGACACGGAAGAACTTTAAAGATAAAGGTATTAAATAGCTCAAAGAATTACGACGCTTCTCCCGCGTAGTAGGTACAAACTACAAAGCTGAATTTATCCTGCTAACGAAGTAGAGCTTTAAGCTAAACAACTTTTAAAAGCCATTCGCTCTAACGACTAGGCAATTAAGCTACTTAGATATTTAAGCCCAGTTGTCATACAGTCAGGAGAAAATGAAAGAGCTGATGATTTTTGCTACTTTGGTAGCGATTATTTCCGGAAATCTACACTTAATCAAAAATGATTTTGAGAAACCTTACCATCTTTTCAAAAGAGCTGTCCAACTATGTGCCACACGTTGATGCGAGTTAAAAATATATTTTTTTTAATTTCTGTTACGTGTATGGAGTGCCCCCTATTTATAACTACAAAACTAAATAGCCTCTATGGATTCTGTCCGAAATAAATAGCTTATTATTATTATAGAGGCTTTGACAAGACATCTGTACTGCAAATTTCATTGACATACATCTTGTAGTTTTCGAGTAAAATGCCTGTGACATACGGACGGACAGACAGACACACAGACGGACTTGACGAAACTATAAGGGTTCCGTTTTTGCCATTTTGGCTCCGAAAAAAAATGATCAAAGAATCAATTAGCGTTTCAATTAAAATTACCACCCATTTAATCCCTCGGGGAATATTAATCAAATATAACTCCCTAATACTAACGATACCATGACGCAGCAATATACAGGTAGGGCTGCCAAGCTGCCATCCGTCCGGGTTTCGCCGGATTTGTCCTAGTTTAGAGGGCGTCCGGGGAGCGTCCGGGCGGGGTTTCATTTGTAGTCCGGGTTTAAAAATATTTTTAATTTTTAGACCAATGCAATTAGAATTTTTTGAAGAATTAATTTCCAGCAAGCTGTAAATCGTTTTATAAGGATCTTATTTGATTGGTCTATATTTTATTATACCTACTGACCAAGTTTAACAAAAACCTAAGCCTGTTGACATGTCCGGGTTTCGGGCTCCAAAATCCGGGTTTTTCACGCGTCTTGTCCTGGTAGCCAAATTTTAGAGATGGCAGCCCTATATACAGGTGTATAAAGTACAATACGGCTCTTTATGCGAGTCTGAAACGTGAATAATATCAGCGATATATTTTTCGTCCCACATTCATCAATAGCCGAACGGCTACCATTACAAGCTTTTTGCTTGTCGTTACTGCATATTTTCATCATACCAAATGATTTTCTACGTGGCTTTGTAAATTAATATTTCATGCGGTGTTAGCAATTAACAACTATGTACAACTCGCATCACATATTTTTGCTACTAGGGATATGTTATAGCTTTTGTAGTCCTCGACTCGACAAATACTGAATTGTGAAGAACCGATTGGAAAACAAAACAAAACACTATTTTAAACCAGTATTAATGTAGCAAAGTTTTTTTTTTTTTTTAATGCGACTGGATGGCAAACGAGCAATACAATCGAGGTATAGTAATAACTACAATTTATCGAATTTCAAGGCGTCTAAAGGATGAAAGTTCTAATTTGTAGAAGACAGCGTATTATCTACTAATACTGATAGCATGACTCTTACTTTACTCAAATCCGCTAAACGTTAAAATGTATTTTTTACAAAAATTAATGGCTTTGCTCCAAACTTTTAATCTAAAATATGATTTAGGTTAAATTTGCTTACTTAAATGAAAGCACACAGCATTTATCCTAAACTGGGTCAAAGCGTTTACGAAATGCGCAACTTTATTTTACGATCAAAAGTTACACAAGTATAAAGGTAGGTGCTTTATTTATTACGCGATTGAAGCATAATCGTTTCACAATCCCTGATCGGAATATTAATATAATGCTGTGTACTAATTACTATAACAATTTCGATTTCTCATCAAGCTTTACAATCCAATACTAAAGCTTAGATCCTTAGCATTTGTAATCCCGCATACAACGGACTTAGCGAGCGACTTAGGAGGACACCTCCTGACATTTGATAAGGGACATTACGCAGCTCCGCCTCAATTGTAAAATTCAATGGTATCCAAGCGAAGATAAGCTGTTTCCATCCCTAGTAAGATGCCAAACTGGTTTTCGATAACGATGATTCTCTTGAACCCTTACCGGCGATTTGCATGTGACCTGAACGATAGCAGGTCAGTAACAGTTTTTTTAATATCAGAATAGCGAGTGAAGACGAAATATCAATACTACAAGACTAAAACTGTCTATTTTTTGTAAGACAAGAATGACGCATGGGTGCCATATTTGTGCTGATAATAGATATTTACACAGAAGAGCCATAAATGAAAAAATAACAATACAAATAAGTGGCACATGTTCGTACAAGATATTTAGGCGACAGTATATTATGGTGACAGTAAATCAGTAACGCAATGTTAGACTTAGGATAGGACTAAATGCTAAATGTACGTACAATCAAATGGATTGAGTAGCGACCAACAGTGGAACCTTTTGCTAGCAAATGTTGAAATGTTTCTGCAATACCAGGCACCACCAGGACCACAAAAAATACAAGTGCTACTAATCGACATAATTGTAAACTTTCTGAAACAAAAAGAAAACCTTTATTTCATATTCAAACTCAACAAACTCAAACTCACAATATTTATTGACAAGATAATCACACTACATCACAACAAAAACACAGTAAAAACATAAATAGGAGAAGAGAGGAAAATAAGAGATATTGTGCTGTAGTGTGATGCCAAAAGGACTCAGCTCAGCATGTCCCGTAGCCCTGTAATGTAACCAGAGCTGCAGCGCTGGTTTTCAGCTGAACCCCGGTGAGTGTGCACCCACGTAACTGAACGCGTAATTATTGCGGGAAATGAAAAAAAACTATATATATCATGACAAATATAAGAATTATAAAATACCTATAAACATATATATGCGTGGAAATTTGTACAAGAGGATTTAAAAATAAAATAAAAGAGTAGCAATAAATTCAATAACGACAATAATAATATGAAACTATAATAAGTAAAATAAAATTAGGGACGCCTCAAGTAAGTTGGAACAACTCACATATTCATTCTACATGTTCAAAACAATCAACCTAAACCTATAATTACAAACTAAGACAAAATTAATAAGATTTACAAATTAAATTATATATAACATAAACATAAAGATTTACAAATTAAATAATACAATAAGAATTTATTAAAAACAGTTATACAATAAAAAAATAAAAAAAATCGAAAATCACAAAAATAGAAATAGCAATCATATATATAATCGCAAAAAGACACAATGATGTGGAATTGTAGCACTTGTATTGTGGCCCCGGCAGATAAGCTAAATCATTATGACATATACCGTGAAAGCGTTCGACGGTGGGTCACGAATCAACTGGCTTCTAGCATTTTTTAGATAAAAATAACTCAGAAATACTTCAGAAAGAGAGACTATCATTGAATACAATATTTATACGACACAGCATAATAGCCAAAATAAAGGAAGGACCAAGTATTACATAAAGGGCTGCCATGTAAAAGACCCACTCCGCCAGTATAGCATCCAATGGGACGCGGTGAAATATGAGAAGCAATCGTGCGTGAATGATGAATAAGGGAATACAGTGGATCTTAATGCAACTAGCGAGATAAAAAGGATTCATGCTTGGGTGACAGTAGTATAAATAGAGTAGAAAAAATAGGTCAGGAGAACAGGTGTGAGAAAAGAGTACGCACAATTGCATCTCTACTGATAAATGCAGCAATCAACAATGTCGCGGCATAGGAACGGATATAGATAGCAGAATACAGTCAGTAAGATTTTTTATCTAAACTTAGCTGATTTTTGTTGAAAAGGGATTAAGTGATCATTGCGTGATATGATATTTCAGTTTATGTGGATATTTTATATTGAGGTGTGCGGGTAGACAGAACATTATAATAAAGCAGTCTAAGCCTAAGCCTAAGCTCAACCTTGGTGTATTACTTTTACGCGTCCCGGTCCCATACTCTGACATGGCGCAGTCGGTAGGATACGAACCTACGCTTCCACAGGGAATCTGATTTCCACTCAGAGAGAGACAGTTTAATCCAGCTTCTTTCGATTTACCAACGGTATACAGGTACATACAAATGAAAACCTATCCTTAAAGGGGTAAGGGATTTAAGGGATTTTACCAGCCAAGCTTCGTATAGATGATAGTGAGTTAGTGAGTATTTAATTATGGATCGAAAAAGCAAACTTATAGTGAATATAGCAATAAATACAAAACATAAACTGGATGTACAATAAAAATACTCGAATAATATATTCTTTTATCGTGAAACTAATAAAACAAACCGGACTTAACCTAAATATACCTCGGCTAAAGCTACAAAAGAACTATTCCGAGCCCAGAACAGCATTATCTACATTTTATTACAAAAGGTGAAAGGGCCAGATAATAATTGGGTCGAAGCGATCTCAGACAGAGGATGAAATGAAATATCACGCTCAATTGTACCGACTTTGGTATTCATTTATGTTGATGGCGAATTGTATCACTTTGGTATAAGAGGATCCCTTCTCGGTGGATCTTTCACATCTTTAATTACAGTAGCGTTTATTTATTACACTGTCGTAATTTATTTGTACCCATTTTTCGGTTCATTCATCGTAAAAGTTAAAACTTAACCTAAGACGTTATAATTTTTCTTCAAATAATCAAATATCAAACTTTAAGATACAATACAATGTTGCTTGAAATCCCACTCCAATTATCGAATATACTTTAAATTCATTCTTAAGATAACAAAATTACAAAATCGAACCTATGAAAAAAGAATGAAATAAAAGAAAAAAGGGATATGATGGGACTGAAAAAGGGATGGCAGCATGAGTGATTATATAGGTATCATAAATAAACCTGTTCTATTGCGGCTCAAAGCCACAGAATCAACCAACACGGGATGGTTTGAGCAAAAAATTAATTGACTATTACTTAATTACTTCTCGTTTGAAAGGTCAACAAAGTTAATTTCGTACTATTTCTTTACATCTAACCTCTTTTAACTATATCGTCGTATCCTACGATAAGAGCCACAATTACAAAATGCTCACTTTTCAGGAGAAGCATTTTGTGTTTCTTTCAAAATATAAGTAGTGAATTGATAATTTTGCAATTAAATAATGTGTATTAGGGTTCTAGGGTTCCGTTAAAACAAATTATGTTCTTAATGATACTTATAGATAGATTTTGTCCTTTAAATCCTTTTTCGCCGACTAAATGAGTTTTAAGGGCATAAGCTACATTGTGCTTTTATCGTCGAAAAATTCGAGCCACAACTACCATTAGGACCAAATTGTAGTTGTTAAAAATATTGCGTTCAACATTTTTTAATTTTAGTATTTTTCTTGTAATACAGAAAGAAGTGGCAAATAAGAAAAATATTTATTTTATTTCTAAGATTTTTTAAATCATAAAGCGTAGGTACGTAGCCACAGTGATTCTCTTAAATAAAACAAGTCCCATTTAAGGAAGCATAAGTGAAACTAAAAAAAAATCATACTTAAATAAATATTTAACTTCTGAAACTCAAAATATTCTCTACGCTCTTAATATAAAAATAAAATTGCACATTATTATTCACTCAGTCTTCAGTACTCATTGGGGATCTTTACTTATTCTTTCTCATCGTCTGTATCACCCGCAGTAGCAACACCTCTTTCTCATGAGGTAACGTTGTAAAAAGTCATGAAATCCTTCAGGTTTTTTTTTATTTTATTTTTTGATTGATACAAAGATACTGTCTTTATTCACTTTTATAGGGTCCGTGCTGCTCTTGCAATATTTGTAACTACACTCCTTCCCTCTATTCGCCTTTATTATATAAGTCGTTATTGTTTTCTGTCGTCGCGAAAATCGTAACTAAGTATATAATTGGTACTAGGGACCAAATATTGGACAGTGGTAAGTTAAGAAAATAAAGATTAACTACATTTCTTTAAAGACAACGTTTCATTATTTCTTAATGTGGGAAAAGTTTTTTTTGACATTCAAAAGTGCTTGTTATAGCCTAAATTGAATAAAGATATTTTGACTTTGACTGGAATATTTACAGACTGTTACCGACAACAATAGCGGGCTTGAATGTTTAAGCAAACCAAGTTAATCGCAGCGCAGATTTTTTGTCAGAGCTACAACACATAAATAGAAGACAAATTGATGAAGACTGAATTTTAAATAAACTCAGATGCATTAAAAGCAGTAGCCATCATTGTACAAATTAAACGAAGAAATAAATGTTGTGATATAATTTTGGAAACTTTCCCGGAGTCACACCGAAGTTTTTGTCAACTTGAAAACCTTCAACTTCTCGCTACTAACCTATACCTACTGATTATATTTTGCATAATGTCATCGTCGAAGAAAAAATTACGAATAATTTCTTCTCTCTGCATAACTATATCATCTTAAACTTCATCGGTTTCTTTTTTTTCTACTAGGATAAAATTTTCATTTGACACGGAATTGAAGCTAACTCCAAAATTGTCTTTAATCATTGCACATTCTACATTTTCGCAGTTTTTTCTTCGGTGATGTCATCAGGCGAAAACAATTCAGCAGTAGCAGAAAGTTAAACTTTTTCAAGTTGACGAAAACTTCGGTGTTGCTCCTGGAAGTTTTTCAAAATATATCACCAATATTTTTTTTTCGTTTTATTTAAAATTCGGTCTTCATCTTTGTCTTCTATTTATGTGTTGTAGCTTTGATAAAATCTTGCGATTAATTTGTTGTTTCAACATCAAACCCGCTGTTGTTGTCTGTGACGGTCTTAAATAATAAGAAATACTGAACGATGTCTTTAAAAAAATATGCTTAGGTAATCTTTATTTTCTTAACTTAGGTACACTGTCTAAAATATGGTCCCGATTGTTAACAAATAATCTAGTCTTGTTCTTTTCAGGTTCTACTCTGAACTTCTCGTTTTATTTTTTCTGTAAATATAAATTAAAAAGCACAGGCATAACATTATTAATAATAAAACAGTCACAGAAACCATGCCGAATTTTTATAAGAAACC